>NC_083765.1:43268083-43433083 GCF_963514075.1 Conger conger | reverse complement strand
TAACAAGGCTGCAAACAAACAAATTTAATAAACTGAATAAACTTTCTGCTCAAATCAGAATGATCTGTCTTATGTATTTCAAGCATATAGTTTCATTTTTCAGAATTTTTCAGAATTTTATTGGGTTTTGAACTGAAAGTTAACTGTTTTGAACAGAGTATCTAAATGTCTGCAAAAGTTGCTGTATTTGTACAAACATTTGCTGGTAGTGAACACTGACTGAGAGAGGTATTCATGAATTTTGGAAGAAGTGGTGATTGAATGCCTTTAGTATGAAAGCAATGCAAAAATATCCACAGTTTAGTTCACATAGTCTAATGATATGGTGAATGTGTTAAGTGTTTTGAAAAAGTGGACATGGTATTGAGACAAGTGTGAAAACGATTGTAAAAAACTGTAAGTCATAACACTGGTGCCTGGCGCTACATGGCCTCAAATACACAGAAAGGCTCTTGACTGGCATTCCAACTCAATACCTTCCACTGCAAAAATCATACATGAGAACTTAAATAATATAAAAACAAACTGGAGCCTATCCCAGCATACATTGGGCGAAAGGCAGGAATACACCTGGACAGGTCGCCAGTCCATCACAGGGCACACACACCATTCACTCACACACTTATACCCACAGGCAATTTAGACTCTCCAATTGTCATGTTTCAGGTCTGTCTCGCCATGTTTTATGTTTATTTATGTTTGTTTATGTTGTCTTAGTCACGTAGTGTCTTATCATGTATTATGTTGTCTAGGTTCGTCATGTTGTTTAGTTATGTTTCGTTACGATTTATTTTCTTGTCATGTTTAGTTATGTCTCGTTACGATTTATTTTCTTGTCATGTCTAGTTATGTTTTCGTACGATTATATTACCTGGTTTTGTTGAGTGATTATCGTCTTAGTTTCGCTTTGTGTTATGTTTTGATGCATGTTTATTGTTACGTTAACTGGTCGTTGTTATGCATACACTTTTACATGTTTTTCCGCAAACCTTGCGTTCCGCCTTTTCTCTCTCTCTCTCTCTCTTTCTGTCATTCACTCCCTAAGTGTTTCCATTTGTCTATTTACTAAAACTACTAATGCTAGATCAGGATTGGGTAGAGACTAACAAACTAATCATGTTCATGTTACCTTACGTTTCTCGTGCATGTCATTTACTAATTTACTAATGCTAGGGCAGGATAGGTTTATTACTAACGATTACTAATCTCCTTGTTAAACTTGTCATCCATCGCACCTGTTTTCCATTTCCTTGCTACGCTCTAACTAATTGTCTGCACCTGTCTACACCCGCATTTATAGCCCAGTCGCGCTACTGTTCACTGCGAAATTGTCTGCCTCTAGTCTAACGACGCAACTCTTGAGCATTACGACTGTTTGTTTACACGTTACGATCCAAGCCTGTTATCGACCATCGTCCATTGATTTCTGTTTTGTTGACCACTGTTTGTTTTCTGACTACGTCCTCGCCTACCGTTTTTGTACTTTTGCCCCGCTGATTGTTTCATGGTTTCGACTCCCGCTTCGCCCACGACTACGCCTCTGCCTGCCGTCCGCCTGTTCATCTGCCCCGCTGACTGCTCTCCTGCTACCGGACCTCCCTGCATGTCTACCGACTACGAGATTGCCTCTTCCCTCGGCACCGTGCTTTTTGTTTGTTTTATATTTGTTTGGCTGGATCTTCGTGTATGGACTTTGCTTGTGTTGACTACTCTCCTGGGACTCGTCCCGAATAAAGCCCTAACGGGACTTTATTTAACTATTGTTTCTGAGTCGTGCATTTTGCCACGCACCCCTCTCACCAATCAGCCTAACCTGCATGTCTTTGGACTGTGGGAGGAAACCGGAGTACCCAGAGGAATCCCATGCGAACACGGGGAGAACATGCAAACACCACACAGAGTCAGCAGTGCTACCCACTGCACCATCCGTGCCGCCTAATTTTAAGAGTGAATCACTTAATACAGAAATCTCAGAGGTGATGTTTGTTATGCAGTTTGGTACAAAAGCAACTGTTTATGCCAGACTGATCCTATAGCAGGTAGTCTTGCACAATTAAACAAAATCATTGCTGGAAGTTTATACATGACCTTAAAGGACTTATTTTGTGTTGGTAATAGATATGACCATAGACCCAGATGCAGAGTTGCAAGACCTGCTCTTCCAACCTCAGAATTAACTCGCTTCAAAGATGTTCTTCTGGGTGGAAACAAAGATGTTTAATTATTTTTGATCCTCTTGAAAATAATTGCTGTGGGACACTGTACAGGAACATTACACTCATAGCATTGTCAAAGGCACATATTACTGTATATCCCATATTGACTTACATTTTTTCCAATGGGAGTACAAAAGCATAGATATGACCATAGACCCAGATCAAGAGTTGCAAGGTCTGCTCTTCTAACCTCAGAATTAACTCACTTCAAAGATGTTCTTTTGCATGGAAACAAAGATGCTTAATTCTTTTTGGTCCTCTTGAAATGAATTTTACAGGAATTTTGTGTTTGTTATTCCTTTTAAGTTGAGAAAGAGTTAATCGTCCAATAATCCAGAGAGGTGGAGCTTAAGTGGGAATATGGGTCTGCATATGTGTGTTTGGGTATTGACATACACGTAGGATACCAAGGCCAGTAGAGCAGTAGTCACAATGCTGGGATCTCTAATTCTCCTGTGGACCAGCTTCTGCATCCTCTTTGTCCTCTTCAGAATTCAGAGGCCCAAAAACTTCCCCCCTGGACCTCAGCCCATCCCGATATTCGGAAACCTGCTGCAGCTGAATGTAGGCAAACTTGTCAAAGATCTCAGGAAGGTATCGTAAAAACGTTTTTAGGAATGTTTTTGTCAAAATTCTAGTGTTCTAGAAATTGCTTTCAATTACTGGTAGTGATTCTTATGTCAGCATTAGAATATGCATTTAAGAATATTTAAGTAAGGGATAATGAATATATGAATGAGTTATTACGATATCGATATTACATAATTACGGACTTTACGATATTTGTAGTGTACAGAGAATATCAGTGTACTAAATATATTTTAGCCTCTTGGGGCGGTCCGTGCCTAAATAGACGATACTCCTCTGCTCTTGCTCTGTTGTTTTACGGACTGAATCGCAACTAGTAAAAGTTTAATTATTCTCTCCTTACTCACTCGTGTGTTGTAAGTTATTATTACTCCCTAAGTTAAAACTCTCGGTTACATTATCTTTGAAACATCTCCCATGGTTATCTTTACGACGATACAAAGTGTAGCCTAACTCAATACAATGTAGCCGACAGTATCATATTTTTGTCACCAGGTCGGCTATTACCGGACTACTTGCATGAATTAAACCCATTGCATAGTAGTGTAACTTGCGCGCATTTATATTCGTTGGGATATTTTAGCTGTGAAATGCACACCCACGAGACAGGTCTCGTCCAGTCAGAATACCGTATTTCCGCGAGGTGGTCGATTATTTTTCAGTGCCGTGATATTTGGACAGTTGATATACAGCTTTGAATGCCGCTACTCAAAATGTAATCATGTGGCTAATAAGCGATATTACAAATTAAATGGGCCATATGCCGTATGTCACGTCTTTAGATTTTACTTTTGATGAGCTGAGTTTATAATATTCAGTTGGACAGCAGCTGTGTGAACCATATTTTGAGAAAATATTAAATACTTAATTCATTCCCTTCCAAAATGAATTGTACTTGACGTTCTCACTAAAGAATGAAATTTAAATTAGGCTTTGGAAATGGGACATGAGAAAAAATACAGAGGACATGACCTTGGTGTCCTCAATGGTAATGATGACCCTGGTTGTGCTCGAATGTACAATGTTTGGACAGATGCGGTTCATTTAGTAACTGAACTGTTTGGCTGACATCCAAAGACAGTAGAAATGCATTGTCTTCATCCAGCATTTCACATGTCTGTTTCACATATTCTCCCCAGTTTTCCCTTTTATGAGACACAGATGGACCACTTTCTTTTGATTTTTTTTTTTGTACTGGGTTCCAAAATGTGAAGCGATGAATAGGAATGAAGAATAAATCTTATATCTTCTGTGCCACTGTGCCAAAAATCTGACCATGGATAGTAATATGTTCCTTGAGAAAATATTAATTAGGATTTAGAATTATTTTAATCAATTAGACCAGGGGTCTCCAATCTTATCCTAAAAGGGCCGGCGTGGGTGCAGGTTTTTGTTTTAACCCAGCAGTAACACACCTGATTATACTAATGAACTAATCGTGGTCTTTAATCAAGACCTAGATGAGTAGAATCAGCTGTCTTAGTCCTGTGCTAAAACAACAACCTGCACACACACCGGCCCTTTCTGGATAAGATTGGAGACCCCTGAATTAGACCATAGTGATTGAACTGGCACACCTGTTAATTTCTGTCCCTAATCTCACTCCCAGGTGCTGCTCTACCACTGTACTGACGGTATTGTAATCATGATTAGTCCACGGGACTATTTGGCCAGCTGACACACCAGAACCTGCAAGACATAGGCTATCTTTCACCTTCCAGTAGGCCTTTGCCAATGTATAAACTTTACATGTTGTGCGACACCTTTGTTTTTACCTAAATGTCCTGTGACAAAGCATGAATTAGCCTTCCATCTCACCATCTCAATGCACAATAATGAAAGGTTTGAGTCTCAGCCACAATCTGTGTGTAGCACACAAATGTGTGATGCATGGCAAACATTATTTAGTTCATTAGTTTCAGTTAACAATGAGGCCAACGCCCATCATGCCAAATAAGCAGCTGACAGTGTGGAAAATGTAATTTCATTTCATTTCCATCTTCCATTGTAAATGTAAGCTGTCCGAGCGCTATGGGAAGGTCTACAGTATCTATCTTGGGAGGAAGCCAGTTGTGGTGCTCAACGGCCTGCAGGCAATGAAGGAAGCACTGGTCACTCAATCTGTGGAGTTTGCTGGACGACCCCAAGACCTTATGTTAAATCATCTCACAGAGAGCAAAGGTAAGTACATAATAACCTTACATCCTCCAACGCAGTACCGCACTCTCCACAACTTCCTGTCTACTAGGACATTCCAGTGCACAAAACCTTCTGTTTTAATGTCTTCATAATCCTGAGAATATTGCCCTGCAGTAAAATCGAGCTATGCCAGCTTGACCAGCTTGAGAATTGAGCTTTGTCAAGCTTGTCATAAACTGGTCTCGCTGGGTATAAGCCAGTCAACCAGCATGGCGAAGATGGTCATAACACTGGTCTAGCTGGGTATGAGATGGTCAACCAGCTAGTGCTGGTAGCTTGTCTGAGCTGGTAGCTGGTCAACCAGTCTACCAGCTGTTTCAAAACCTAGATTGACCTGTTTCAGCAGGGTGTAATTCACAAATAATTGAATTAAAATGTGTATTACCCACGCTGATTGAATTAGAGACAAACAAATTTGATTCTCAAAACAATAAATACTCATTAGATGTTTACTGGAGAGTTTTTGCCTTCCAGTTTACATATACTGACAAGAAAGAGACACAGGCATTAAGGCACTCATACAGAAAGCTCCATCAGCTGAGAATGTAACAACAAAAGAAAAACAAAAAAATATGACCACAGATATTAGGATGAAAGGGTTATAAAAGTATTCTTGCCAGATTTTTGGTAGCCTATCATTCAATTTTCGTTGATATTGTTTTACAGTTTTTTAAAATCGTTTTCACACTTGTGTCAATACCATGTCCACTTTTTCAAAACTCTTCACACAGTGTGCTTTTTTAACACACACCTGAGCACATCAGTTAACCTTTGGTGCAAATGCACTTCAACCAACAAAACACTTAATATTACACCCAAAAGTGACTCATGCTGCCATAACTATAGCACATGCTTTCTCCCATAAGACTACTTTGTCACTCAATGTTCAATGAACTACAAAACACAAACAACTTGGAGCATTGCTCAATACATATATTATGTGTTTCCCTTTCCTCTATTTTTGCATCCACAAATATTTCAAGCCAAGTAGCTAAAGAAACGTTTGATCTGTTGGTTTGCCTCCCACAATAGATGTCATGACTGAGTGTGGTAAATTTACAGTGAACTGTAAATGAATGAATGTTTTACTATATTGGAAACCCAGAATACATTTTTTTTTACAGTGTAATGTAAAACAATATATGATAAAGAAACAAATCACAAAAGCAACAGTATTCTTCAGAGGGTTTACAGTATTTTGACGTTTGTTCTCACAGTGCAATATACTGTAATTCAGAAAAGAAAAATACAATACAATCAATTACTCAAAATACATTACAACCAATAACAAATACATACCAAAAAGCAATATTTTCACTATATACAGTAATTTGCACATATATTGTCTGCCTATCAGTATCAGAAGTCTGCTGTTGGTCTGGCCCATCCATCCTGTCCTCTGCATTTGGCCATAGATTTTCATCAACATCACTCCGAATGTTATCTCTTGCTATACACCGAGGAAAACATCTGTGTGCCTTATCCAGCCCTGGATGTGTTCCACTGTTATGTCCATACACCCAGCAGCCATTGCATCTAGAAGTGACATCTGTTCATGTGGGTGGTGGTCCTAAACCTTCACATATACCTTCATAAACCTCATATTGGTACCTGAGTTCCTTGACACCCTCAGAGTTCCTGTCAAAGGGGACAGTGTACAACTGTTTCATCCTGATCTGATGTTTCTGTAGCACTCTTGAAATGGTTGTAGTGCTTACACTGTCAATGTTTGGAAATATGTTGTTGTCTGCGATTATGTTGTTGCATATTTCTCTTAGCCTGATGCTGTTGTACTATTGTATCCTCCTGTTGAGGCGTAAACATTCTTCCCCTTCCCCCTGTGTGACTGTGTGAGGTAACCGCTGGGTCCTGTAGTGAGTCAAAGACAAAGGTGCACTGATACATCTGCTTTTTCTGGAGACTTCTCAAATCACAGTACTGCTGTAATATACACATCAATTGAACTCCTTCAGTCAGAATGCTGTAAATACTGTATAGTACCTGTTGGTTTGCCTGAAAATCCTCACTATTGAAGCGACTGTGGATCTAGGCAAGTTTGGTTGAACCCTCAACCTGCTTCCCTCAGGGACAGACCATGATTTACCACATGATCAATGACTGTGGCTCTGATTTCATCAGACACAACTGTTCTTGCTCTTCCGCGACGTCTTGTTCCTCTGCCTCTGGCTGCATCCATTTTCCCCACCAAGGCTAAAGAATGCAAATGCCAATCCAAAGGTGGCCCCTTTTGTATATGGGTAGGTTGTTCACTGAAATGACAGCCAGGTGTTTCAACAGTACATATACAGCAGTAATAGTGGAAAAATCTACATCTATATTTACCCTATATACATGCACATTTCAATGCAAGTATGATCACTTTTGTATAGATGGTAACAAGGCTGCAAACAAAAAAAATGAATAAACTGAATAAACTTTCTGCTCAAATCAAAATGATCTGTCTGTCATGGTGGGAGGTAATTCTCACTGGTGCCACTAGATGGCCGAGGATATTGTTTTCACCTGTTCCTCGTTTTCTCCAGGGGAATTACCTCCCGGGAGAGTATTTAAGACCAGCATCGACTAGTTTTCAGTGCTTTTGTGTTCAACCGTTCGCCCTTGGCACAAAGCCGGTAAAGCGCCCGGTAGACTCTAAACCTATACGAGTCAGGTACGGTGCTGGTGGATAATTCTCTCATTGCTAAAAAGGAGAAATATCTAAAAGGTAAGGAAGGCGTACAGCTGGAAGTGTTGTGTGTGCTGGCGCCTTCCTCAAGGGTTTTGTTTTTCTTTTGGACTCGTGTGAGTCGATGGTAGAGGGACGTTGTCCCCGGTGTTGTATTTTGGTTTGCATTTTTGTCCCGAGCTGCGCCTCGAGGTTTTTATTTTCGTGCCTAGCTTTTCTCGCTAGGTTGTATTTTCTTTTGGTTTTCACTCAGTGCCCAGCTATTTGGCACGGTACCAAAGTTATTGGTTCGCCCTAGTTATTGAAGGGTTGTTTTACGTTCTCTAGCCGTTTTTGAGCTACTTCTCTGTTTGCGATTTCTAAGTTTGGTTTGTTTAGTTTCCTTTCCTCCCATTGTTCCGGGAGAAGTCCTGTTCCTATCTGGGTATCCCTATTCCGGTTCTCCCTGGGATTTAGTGACTGACACGTTCGCGTGTTGGCTAGAAAAGGTTCTACCTTTGGTCGCCCCTGGCTCTCCGCTTAGCTTCCCACGCTACACTGTCTTACGTATTTCAAGCATATAGTTTCATTTTTCTGCCAAAATGCAGCATATTTCCTTCCACAATGATCAAAATTTTATTGGGTTTTGAACTGAAAGTTAACTGTTTTGAACAGAGTATCTAAATGTCTGCAAAATTTACTGTATTTGTACAAACCTTTGCTGGTAGTGAACACTGACTGAGAGAGGTAGTCATGAATTTTGGAAGAAGTGGTTAATGCCTTTAGTATGAAAGCAATGCAAAAGTATCCACAGTTTAGTTCACATAGTGTATTGATATGGTGAATGTGTTAAGTGTTTTGAAAAAGTGGACATGGTATTGAAACAAGTGTGAAAACGATTGTAAAAAAACTATAAGAACAATGCCTCCAGTGGCTTGGATGACCAAAAACAAATTTGAATCCTTCAGGCATTGTCAATGTGACTTACGGGCCTATATGGAGGGAGCACCGGAGGTTCGCCCAAATGACCCTACGAAACTTTGGCATGGGGAAGCGGTCCATGGAGGGAAGCGGTCCATGGAGGAAAGGATTTTGGGAGAGATTTCCTATATAACCACACATTTGGAAAATAATGCTGGTATCACGTAATAGCAAAAACATATCCATATTAATACCCTTTAAATATATATGTGACCTTCTGTTTCCATAGACCTCTCATTTAATCGGTGTGCCATGTTCTAGCAGGTCAGCCCACAGACCCTCACATCCTGTTCCACAAGGCCACCTTCAACATCATCTGTTCCATCCTGTTTGGGTCTCGTTACGAGCAGGAAGACAGGTTTCTGCAGCTCATCGTCCCCCATATCACAGAGATCTCAAAGATCCTCAATGGCCCCTGGGCCGCAGTAAGTGTACCAAACGCTCAGTGCATCTTTGTTGTCTCTCCTATAATATGTGTGTGTATGTGCTATTAGAGGTACATAAAAACCTGTAACTTTCCACACTGCAGATATATGAAATGTTCCCGCTGCTGAGGTATCTTCCCCTGCCCTTCCAGAAGGCCTTTCAGATCATGAACATGATCAGAAGGTTGCTGGCAGACCAGGTGTCCCAACACAAGGAGTCTCGGGTCCCAGGAGAGTTGAGAGACCTAACTGACTGCTACTTAGATGAAATGGAAAAGGTACCACAGCACGTGTTTAACCACCATGTCATCTGTTTGCCTGGCTGTACAAACCAGAATCCTGATTGGCCCAGGGCCACCAAGGGATATATAATTGGCCCCTTTTTAAATTTTTGTAATAATATATGATGATCCACAAAGTCAAATGACTTGGATAAATCAATAAAAATTGCACCTGTTAATTTGTTAATTTGATGTCATTAGTAATTTGCAATAGTGCTGTAGTATTGAAATGATTGGTTCTAAAACCATATTGGAAAGATGATGATATAATATATCATGTTCTGTAAGATAATTGAATAATTGAGTATATATTATCTTTTAAAAAAACTTTAGCAATTGTTACCGCCTTTATGTAAAGGACCCTTGTTAGATTTTAAATTGTTGAGAACAGATAGCACTTCAGTTGGTTTGACTTTCCTTAAGCTGTAGTTACGCTTAATGCTCTGGTGTTGAATATAATCAGAAGTTTGGTGGTTACTTTCACAAGAAGTCTGCATTGAGCTGATAGAAGTGAAATGTTGATTGAAGACATCAGCAATATCTGATGGTTCTTGAATGATGCGACCTTTGAACATTACTCAATTAATTGACTGGTTGCCAGAGGGTCATTTGCTTTTCTCCAGAACTGTCTTGGGTTTTTTAATGTTTGGAAAGACTGTTGGCATTATAAGCAGCTTGCATTTCTAGTTTTGTGTTTCTTAGCTGTCTGTAAACCTCCAAATCTACATCGGCAGGTGCACTTGGGGGTCTGTAAATATCTCCAATCATAATAGATTTTCATTTGAATAATCTTACCAAATAATGCATCAAAATGCAATATTCAAGTGAGGAGACACAGTTGATAAATACTTTTATGCAGTGCTTACTTTAATTCATATTTGGGGCAGGTGCTGTTCAAAACAATGAAATTCAATGTTCATATTTACCAATGGGTTCATATTTACCCTGTCAGAGAGGAGACGCTGGCTCCTCCTTCAGTGAAAAACAGCTGATTGGTTACCTGCTGGACTTTGTCTTTGCTGGAACCCAGATGTTCAGGGTGAGTTATCAGTTGTGTTTCTCTGGTTGCCTCTGCATGAGACTGAAATGCACTCCGCTGCAACAGCTTTTAAGGTGCAGTGACGTGTGCCATCTTTCCCTGTGGTCTCCAGAGAGGTGTCAGAAGGAGATCGATGAGGTGCTTGGAGAGAAGGAGCAGGCCACATTTGAGGACAGGCACAGGATGCCCTACACACAGGCTGTGATCCACGAGGTTCAGCGAGTCGCCGACACAGTGCCTCTCAGCGTGATACACGCCACCACCAAAGAAACACGGCTGATGGGCTACGATATCCCCAAGGTGAGGCCACAGAGAGCGTCCTTTATGAGACAGGATGGTGCTACAAGTACAGAACAGCCCCGAGTCCAACAGGATACAGTCACAAAGCACTACAGTTCATCAAAGATTTTTTTTTTCTTCCCCTCTCTTCCATATCATCTCCCTCCATGTCTTCTTCCCCCTCATCCCTCCATCTTGTCTTCCCTGCCTGTTCTGGTGTCAGGGAACCATCATCATCCCCAACCTCTCCTCTGTACTGAGTGAAGAAAGCCAGTGGAAGTTTCCCCATGAGTTCAACCCCTCCAACTTCCTAAATGATGAGGGGGAGTTTGTGAAGCCAGAGGCCTTCATGCCCTTCTCTGCAGGTAAGACTGTGCAGTGATTTTGCTTTGGGAGTTGTACAGTAAATGTAATATGATGAGAGCCTGCTCTAGAAATTTTGATGACCCTAAACAAGAATAAACCTGGGGGGTCACAGACCAGGAACCGGGACAAGAACATCAAGAGCATGGAAAATGCTATTCATAACTTGTGAATACTACATGATTAAACTCTCATTAAATTAAAAAAGACCTGTATTGTGTGCCCCATGGAAGGCAGTAGCCCTAAACAGCTGCAAAGAGTGTTTCTGCTAGCAGCAGGTTCTGAAGGTGATCAATACAATTGAAGGGTTCTTTAGTACACCAAGTTTGAGAATGATAGTAAAGGATATCTAAATTAATTTAGCACTTGTATTCATACAGTCATGTGAAAAAATTAGGACACCCTATGGAAAATTGTGTTTTTTTTACATTTTTAGGCATATTGATATTTAATATCAATTTTAACAAAACTGAGAGCTTCAAGTAATATAACTAAACAAGTAAAACTGAAGAAAATCCTTTTTAAAACTTTCTGTAAAATGTCATAAAATAAAAATGCTATTTCTGGTGAGGAATAAATTAGGACACCCCCACTTTTTTCCCACCTAAAATGGCTGAAATCACACACAGGTATATCACATCAGGTGCACATGGTTAGAACATTGTTACTCAGCATTTTGAAGGAGGCTTGCCCTATTTAAACCTCAGATATTTAGTTTGGTGTGCTCCTGACTGTTGACGTGACTCCATGGTGAGATCGAAAGACCTGTCTGAGGCCTTCAGAAAGAAGATTGTAGCAGCTTATGAGTCTGGTAAGGGATTTAAAAAGATCTCAAAAGATTTTGAAATCAGCCATTCCACTGTCTGGAAAATAGTCTACAAGTGGAGGACATTCAAAACAACTGCCAACATGCCCAAGTCTGGCCGTCCAAGCAAGTTCACCCCGAGAGCAGACCGCAAGATGCTAAAAGAAGTCTCCAAAACCCCTAAAATGTCATCACGGGACCTACAGCAGGCTCTGGCGACTGTTGATGTGAAAATGCATGCCTCTACAATCAGAAAGAGACTGCACAAGTTTAACTTTCATGGGACGTGTGCAAGGAGGAAACCTTTACTCTTCAAGAGAAACATTAAGGCCAGACTGATGTTTGCCAGAGAGAACATGGACAAAGATCAGGACTTCTGGAATAATGTTCTTTGGACAGATGAGTCTAAAATTGAATTATTTGGACACCAGAACAGAGGAAATTTTTGGCGCACACCAAATACAGCGTTCCAGGAAAAGAACCTCATACCAACTGTGAAGCATGGAGGTGGAAGTGTCATGGTTTGGGGATGCTTTGCTGCAGCAGGACCTGGCCAGCTCACCATCATCGAATCTATCATGAATTCTACAGTGTACCAGCGGGTGCTTGAGGAACATGTGAGACCATCTGTAAGAAAATTAAAGCTGAAGCGGAACTGGACCCGGCAACATGACAATGACCCAAAACATACCAGTAAATCCACCAAGGACTGGCTGAAAACTAAGAAGTGGAGAGTCCTGGAATGGCCCAGTCAAAGCCCAGATCTTAATCCCATTGAGATGCTGTGGGGTGACTTGAAACGGGCTGTACATGCAAGAAACCCCTCAAACATCTCACAGGTTAAAGAACTCTGCATTGAGGAGTGGGGCAAACTTTCCTCAGGGGGTAACACTAGGTATTAGGGGGTAGGGTGTAAACTTTTTCCTCAGTTAGAATATGCATTTATGTTGATGTCTTTTGTTTAATGAGTAAAACAAGGTTATTTTTTGTTGTTTACCTGCAATTAGATCACTTTCTTTTCCAGAGATAAATAAAAACAAGATTAGACATCGATATGTGATCATTTCTTAATGAATAACTGAATATATCACAGGGTGTCCTAATTTTTTCACATGACTATGTGGCAAACGTGAATTGGCTTAACTTGCCATATACATATACACTCAGTGAGCACTTCATTGGGTATTTATTAGACTTATTTTTTTACTTATTGGTCTTCTGCTGCTGTAGCCTATCTACTTAGAGGTTTGACTTTGTTTTTTTTTTACCATTCTCTGCAAACTGTAGGGACTGTTGAGCGTGAAAATCCAAGAGATTCAAGTTTCTGAGATGCTCAATCCACTCTTATTCCACGGTCAATGTCACTTAGATCACATTTCTTCCCCATTCTGAAATTTGGTCTGAAAAAATATTTGCATTAACAAACTGGTGTACATGTCTACCTAATAAACTGCTCAGTGAGTGTACATATCTTATATATCTTTTGGTTTTGACAGTTTGACACGACACAGTGTGGGTGTGTGTTGCAGGGTCTCGGGTGTGTCTGGGAGAGGGTCTCGCACGCATGGAGCTCTTCCTGATTCTCGTGACGCTGTTACGCCGCTTCAAGTTCATCTGGCCTGAAGAGGCAGGGGTGCCTGACTACACCCCTGTTTTTGGTCTCACTCACTCGCCCAAACACTACAGACTGGGTGTTAGACTAAGAGGCAGTGGAGATTTAGGCTCCTAGTGTGGTTATGCTGTCTTTTGTACTGTGATTCCTGTTTGTGCTTGTGTTTGTGTGAATGGCAAACATGCCTTGAATTTGATTGGTGCTTACAGTTTTTTTACAATCATTTTCACACTTGTCTCAACACCAAGTCCACTTTTTCAAAACTCTTCACACAGTGTGCTTTTGAAACACGCACCTGAGCACATCGGTTAACCTTTGGTGCAAAATGCACTTCAACCACCAAAACACTTTATATTTCGACAACAAAACACAAACAACTTGGAGCATTGCTAAATACATATATTATGTGTTTCCCTTTCCTCTATTTTTGCATCTACAAATATTTCAAGCCAAGCAGCTAAAGAAACTTCTGATCTGTTGGTTTGCCTCTCACAATAGATATCATGACTGAGTGTGGTAAATTTACTGTAAACTGTAAATGAATGAATGTTTTACTGTATCGGAAACCCGGAATAACAATTTTTACTGTGTAATGTAAAACAATACATGATAAAGAAACAAATCACAAAAGTAACAGTATTCTTCAGGGGGTTTACAGTATTTTGCCATTTGTTCTCACAGCGCAATATACTGTAATTCAGAAAAATACAATAGAATCAATTACTCAAAATACATTACAATCAATAACAAATAGCAATATTTTCACTATATACAGTAATTCCCACATATATTGTCTGCCTATCAGTATCAGAAGTCTTCTGTTGGGTTGGCCCATCCATCCTGTCCTCTGCATTTGGCCATAGATTTTCATCAACATCACTCCGAATGTTATCTCTTGCCATACACCGAGGAAAACATCTCTTTGCGTGCCTTATACAGCCCTGGATGTGTTCCACTGTTATGTCCATACACCCAGCAGCCATTGCATCCAGAAGTGACATCTGGTCATGTGGGTGGTGGTCATAAACTGTCACATATACCTTCATAAACATCATATTGGTACCTGGGTTCCTACACCCTCAGACTTCCTGTCAAAGGGGACAGTGTACAACTGTTTCATCCTGATCTGATGTTTCTGTAGCACTCTTGAAATGGTTGTAGTGCTTACACTGTCAATGTTTAGAAATATGTTGTTGTCTGCGATTATGTTGTTGCATATTTCTCTTAGCCTGATGCTGTTGTTGGCAATGACCATCCCAACTATTGAATCCTCCTGTTGAGGCATAAATATTCTACCCCTTCCCCCTGTGTGAGGTAACCTCTGGATCCTGTAGTGAGTCAAAGACAAATGTGCACTGATCTGCTTTTTCTGGAGACTTCTCAAATCACAGTACTGCTGTAATATACACATCAATTGAACTCCTTCAGTCAGAATGCTGTAAATACTGTATAGTACCTGTTGGTTTGCCTGAAAATCCTCACTATTGAAGCCACTGTCGATCTAGGCAAGTTTGGTTGAACCCTCAAACCTGCTTCCCACAGGGACAGACCATGATTTACCACATGATCAATGACTGTGGCACTGATTTCATCAGACATAACTGTTCTTGCTCTTCCACGACGTCTTGTTCCTCTGCCTCTGGCTGCATCCATTTTCCCCACCAAGGCTAAAGAATGCAAATGCAAATCCAAAGATGGCCCCTTTTGTATATGTGGTAACGGGGCACAAACAAAAAAATTATCTCTTCAGTGACAACTACATCTATATTTACCCTATATACATGCACATTTAAATGCAAATATGACCATAGTATAGATGGTAACAAAAAAAAAACAGAATAAACTTTCTGCTAAAATCAGAATGATCTGTCTTACGTATTTAAAGCATATAGTTTCATTTGTCTATTTCCATCCACAGTGATCAGAATTTTGTTCGGTTTTGAACTAAAAGTTAACTGTTTTGAACAGAGTATCTAAATGTCTGCAAAATGTGGTGTAGTTGTACAGACTCTTGCTGGTAGTGAACACTGACTGTGAGAGGTATTCATGTGGTGATTGAATGCCTTTAGTATCAAAGCAATGCAAAAATATCCACAGTTTAGTTCACATGGTCTATTGATATGGTGAATGTGTTAAGTGTTGGATGTGGACATGGTATTGAGACAAGTGTGAAAACTATTGTAAAAAAACTGTAATTGTAATTTTACCAATATGGTATTTTATTATTAAGAAAGACCAGAGTGATTCCAATTGTGTCTTAAATGAATGTGAAGAATATGAATGAGGAAATATCATATTGCAATTGTTTCTGGTTTTTTGAGGGGGATCAGACAGCCTCCACACAAGTGCCAGTCAGGCCCCAATCAGCCTCACAGACAGGCCCACAGAGAGCCCCACAGAGAGCCCCCATGCAGTGCAGTGATAGAGGAGGAAGAAGCCCATGCCCTAATCAACAAATCAGTTCAAATTGACACAACATCAGTTCCCAGTCTCCGAGGGGAGCTTAGCAGAGCATTGGTGTCTCTTGACATGAACTGAAAAGAGTCAGAGTCTGACTATATCAACCTAATAGTTTAATTTGTACATAGTCATATGAGAGTTATTGTTCAATATCATTAAAATGAAACATTTATCTTTTAGGTAATGCTTTGTAAAATACTTTCAAGTAGAAAGTCATATTTTCATAATATTTTCTTCTTTCTTTCTGAACAAATTTCTGGTTAATGGCACTACAAGATTAAATGTGATGTAATGTTGGTATATTTGAACGTACATTTAACAAAATGCTTAATCCCATTTATAATAATCCCATTTATTATGGATTCATTTTACATATTAAAATGCACCAGAAGCCTCCAAATTGCATCAGAAAAAAAAGGCCAGGGTACATCATCAGAACCCCCCTGGCTGGCTACTCTTTCGCCTGCTACTTAAATTTTTGGGGAACACTCTGCTGTACACCAGCTTGTTAATGCAAATATTTAAACAGCCAATCATGTGGCAGCAAATAAGTGCATACAAGCATGCAGATATGGTTCAGATGTTTTTCAGAACAAATGTCAGAATGGGGAAGAAATGTGATGTTGACCGTGGAATAATTGTTGGTGCCACACAGGTTGGATTGAGTATCTCAGAAACTGCTGATCTCCTGGGATTTTCACGCTCAACAGTCTCTAGAGTTTGCAGAGAATGGTCCGAAAAACAAAAAACGTCCAGTGAGTTGCAGTTCTGTGGTCAAAAACACATTGCTAATGAAAAAGGTCACAGGAGAAAGGTCAGACTGGTCAGACTGGTCAGAGCTGACAGAAAGGTGACAGTAATGCAAAAAACCACAAATTACAACAGTGGTATGCTCTGACACAACGTGTCAAACCTCTTAAGTGGATAGGCTAGAGCAGCAGAAGAGAAATAAGTCTTGTAGCGTAGTGGTTAAGGTAAATGACTAGGACATGCAAGGTCAGTGGTTCTAATCCCGGTGTAGCCACAATAAGATCCGCACAGCCGTTGGGCCCTTGAGCAAGGCCCTTAACCCTGCATTGCTCCAGGGGAGGATTGTCTCCTGCTTAGTCTAATCAACTGTACGTCGCTCTGGATAAGAGGTCGGCCAAATGCCAATAATGTAATGTAATATGCAGCTTTTTTTAAATAAAGTCAACCAAAAGGATTGTTATCTTACAAACATTTATTTGTTTTTGTTTACACATCAATACATATCACATATCAATTACATATCAATTTCTTCACCTTGAGAGTTGAGTGCAAGTCAGTTTCTTAACAAATGTATGCATGGTATCCAACCCAGATTTATACAAATGCATTGTTTTGCACAGTCATTGATTACCTCTCAGTCTAACACCCATTCGATAGGGTTTGGGTGAGTGAGTAAGACCAATGATGAGGGTGTAGTCCGGCACCCCTGCGTCCTCAGGCCAAACGAACTTGAAACGGCGTAACAGCGTCACGAGAATCAGGAAGAGCTCCATGCGTGCAAGACCCTCTCCCACACACACCCGGGGCCCTGTAACTCACACCCAAACAAACAAATTTTGTCCTACCTGCAACCTCATTTCCAACTTTTTGAGGAAAATCACAAAACACAGCATTTTGTCATGTCATACCATCAGGCACGGAAATTCACAGCAGGGTTCGGAGGGGGGTTTATTCTTAAGTAGTCAGTCAACTCTAGCTAGCTAATGACATTGGCAAAGATAGAAGAACTTCACTTTTGCAACCCAGTTGAGCATATCGACTATGTGACTGGCGAAAAATAGAAAATTCATTCTTTATCAAATGCTCATTAGTGAAAATATCACAACCATAATTTACATAATCAAACTTGTGATGGACTCATTTGGCATTGACTCAAGACATAAAGCCCCCCTCTACACACACACACACACACACACACACACACACACACACACACACACTTTCTTGAGTCCAGGAGACCTGTCACATGGACTTTTTGATTTTTACATCATGCTCATCTATTATGCTATTGTAGGTTTGTCTTTTTACTTGCATATTGTTATTTATCTTTAATTTACTTGTTTATTTATATTAATATTGTGGGCAGCATTTGACAGAACTGCAAACTGAGAATTCCATTCTACACTAGTTGTGGCACCCCGAGGTGCCCTCAGGGTACGACTGGGCCAACCTGGCCCTCATCAAGGGCCTGCCGCTGGAGGATACCTCTGGGTCAGGTGATTGAGGGAAGGCATTTCCCTACGGAGTTGCTTGAGGGCTTTAGGACCCTGAAGGGAAATGGAGTACCAGTTTAGAGGACAATAATTGAATAATTGAAGCTCATCAGGACCCAACAAGGCACACCTGGTGAGGATGAACTGCTCCTGGCCACACCCCCTCAAGCACAGATGGGCTGCGTTGAGTGATGAGGCCAAGGGCCTTAAAACACAGGGATTCTCCAGAGCTGTGAGGGGTGAGTTATGGTGAATTCTGTGTCTGTGTGAACGCTGTGTGATTTTTCATTTAGTTTGCCACTGGCCTGGAGTACTGCTGCGCCCCTAAGCCAAGGGAAGGTTAGACACCGGGAAACCACCAGCCAAAAGCTTTGAAACGGCTGTGTTTTTTGTTCTTTCTCATCGCCCCTTGCCCTTCACTGTTTTTGTGAAGATAAATTAACCTCAGTTTTTGTACTTACAACCTTTTGCTGCCTGTTTTTTGACCTGGGATCTCACATAGTGAAAAGGTCTTGAATTTAAATTAATTAATGAATTAATGATTTACAATTACAGAAAAGTTAGCATTCTACTGCTAAAAAAGCATAATTACTACACAGGATGTGTTACCTGCAGAGAAGGGCATGAAGGCCTCTGGCTTCACAAACTCCCCCTGATTGTTTAGGAAGTTGGAGGGGTTGAAGTCATGAGGAAACTTCCATTGGCTTTCATCACTCAGTACTGAGGAGAGGTTGGGGATGATGATGGTTCCCTGAAACCAGAACAGGCAGGGAAGTCAAGATGGAGAGATGAGGGGGAAGGCGATATGGAAAGAAAAATGAATGATGAATGTGTGTAGTGTGATAGTAGCCTGGTGGACTATTCTTCCTGTCTAGTAAAGGATGTGGCCTCACCTTGGGGATGACGTAGCCCATCAGCCATGTGTCTTTGGTGGTGGCATGGTAGACACCAAGTGGCACCGTATCGGCGACTCGCTGAGTCTCATGGATCATGGCCTGTGTGTAGGGCATCCTGCTCCTTCTCCCCAAGCACCTCATCGATCTCCATCTGACACCTCTCTGGAGACCACAGGGAGAGATGGCACGTCAATGAGCTAGGAGATGCTGTTCTCCACCTTAAAGGCTGTTGCAGCTTTGTGCATTTCAGTGAACCATAGAAACACAACTGATAACTCACCTTGAACATCTGGGTGAGTCATGAGGTACAGGAAGGCTGTGAGGAGGGTGTTGGAGCTGGTGTCTGTTCCAGCAAACAGGAGGTCCAGCAGATAATAAACCAGCTGATTTTCACTGAAGGAGGAGCAATCATCTCGTGTCTGACACTGACAACAATGAAGACAGCAAGGAGAGAGATGCATTGGTAAATGGTTTTATATGGTTTTATTTTAAATATGTAACAATTTAATTGACTGAATGTGATATCCTGGCTTTACAGTCCTATGTTGAAGAATCCCTGTCACCTTTGTTCAGGCCTTGCATTCATCAACTGTCTCTTTTCACTTGGCAGTCTATTAGCAGCGCTGCACTGTTACAAACTTTGTTGTTTGTGCTTAAATTAGTGTTTCTGATTGCCTTCCGGTTTGTCATGGATTGTGATTACTGTTACGTTCTCAGGCGTCCAGGGGTAGGAGGGAGTACGCAACAAAATTATAATTAAATAAAAATGACCGGGAGGATGTATTTGAGGAGTGAAAATGATCGAACAAACCAGGTTTGAGGTGCAATAGGTGTATTTACAAAAATGTACAGTGGCGGTGCTATTTACAGTTTTCAAACAAGACAAAGACACATCGGGTACGAGGCCAAGGGACCTGGGTGTTGCCAAATCAATTAAATGAACAAAACCAAAGAGAGCTAAAAACAAAATACATACTAACTGTAACAAAATAATATCTCTACTCTATAATCAAAAGTACATAATGGCAATCACCCCTTTCCTAAGGTGTCTAAACAATGGTTCACCCTACGTGCAGCAACAGTGTATAGAGGCCTCTGTCTTACCTGCCCCAGGGCCTACACACGGACAACCACATTCACAGGAGTAGGAGAACGGAGGAACACACATGCACACAACAGGGTTATGAAGGGAATGAATGGGCAAGTCAAGCATCGCCCCCTATAGGGCAGCCAACACAGTTTATATAAGCAGAGGGATGTGATTGGTGGAGGCGGGACCAGGGCAATGATGATGGACAGCAGGGACAGCGAATGGAAAGGGTTGATGGCTTCATCTGTAGAGTTTAAGGGGGGGGGGGAAACAGACAGACATACATGGAACGTAACACGCCCACCAACAAGAACAAATTTACCCCGTAAATTTGTTCATACCAAGAATGCAGAATACAATACTTTTTAAAGTATGATAGTTTTCTTTTCTTTTTTTGTTAACATAGGCCTACCCTATGTACGAGACAAAGCATCTGCTAAAACATTGTCCTTACCTTTTTTATGTTTTATTTCTAGGTTGTAACTCTGAATTATGAGTGACCAACGCATTAACCTCTGGTTTTGATTGTACATTCTAGATAAAAAAACTAATGGATTATGGTCTGTGTATATAACCACTGGGACAGAGCTGGATCCAACATACACTTCGAAATGTTGCAATGCCAAAAGTAAGGCCAGTGCTTCCTTCTCTATTGTAGAGTAGTTTAGCTGGGGCTTAGTGAACTTCCGCGAAAAGAAACAGATGGGGTGATCAATTCCGCCTGCATCTTCCTGCAGTAGCACAGCTCCAGCTCCCAAGGCGCTCGCGTCTACCTCTAACTTAAACGGCAGCGCGAACTCCGGGGCGGCGAGCACGGGAGCACTGCACAACAAGGCTTTGACGCTTTCAAATGCATGTTGACAATCTTGTGTCCAGATAAACTGTCTTGCCGAACTGAGCAAACTTGTCAGGGGAGCTAAGACTGAAGAAAAATTACGGCAAAAGCTACGGTAGTAGCCAGCCATTCCAATAAACCTACGCAACTCGCGTTTGGTCGTAGGTGCGGGAAAATTGGTAATGGCCATAATCTTTGCATTAACAGGCCGTACTTTACCCTGACCAACCTGCTTCCCTAAGTAGGTGACAGTTGCTTTCCCAAACTCGCATTTGGCAAGGTTGACAGTTAGCGAAGCAGATGTTAATCGGTCAAACACCATTTGGAGGAGTTGTACATGTTCTGTCCAAGTACTGGAATATACCACCAAATCATCCAGATACGCATTGCAGTTCGGAACACCGGATAAAACATTATTTACCAACCTTTGAAAGGTGGCCGGAGCATTTCTCATCCCAAAAGCCAAGACGTTGTACTGCAAAAAATCGTCAGGGGTCACAAATGCAGAGATTTCCGAAGCACGGGACGTCAATGGGACCTGCCAATAACCTTTCAACAGGTCGAGTTTACTTACATATCGAGCGGAGCCAATGTTGTCAATGCAGTCCTCCATCCTAAATACAACAGTTTCTGTACAGCCTACGAAGCACACTCAATGGTTGACGACATTTACAAAACGCTCAATATCCCGGACGAGCCCCCATTTTTGTTACGTTCTCAGGCGTCCAGGGGTAGGAGGGAGTACGCAACAAAATTATAATTAAATAAAAATGACCGGGAGGATGTATTTGAGGAGTGAAAATGATCGAACAAACAAGGTTTGAGGTGCAATAGGTGTATTTACAAAAATGTACAGTGGCGGTGCTATTTACAGTTTTCAAACAAGACAAAGACACATCGGGTACGAGGCCAAGGGACCTGGGTGTTGCCAAATCAATTAAATGAACAAAACCAAAGAGAGCTAAAAACAAAATACATACTAACTGTAACAAAATAATATCTCTACTCTATAATCAAAAGTACATAATGGCAATCACCCCTTTCCTAAGGTGTCTAAACAATGGTTCACCCTACGTGCAGCAACAGTGTATAGAGGCCTCTGTCTTACCTGCCCCAGGGCCTACACACGGACAACCACATTCACAGGAGTAGGAGAACGGAGGAACACGCATGCACACAACAGGGTTATGAAGGGAATGAATGGGCAAGTCAAGCATCGCCCCCTATAGGGCAGCCAACACAGTTTATATAAGCAGAGGGATGTGATTGGTGGAGGCGGGACCAGGGCAATGATGATGGACAGCAGGGACAGCGAATGGAAAGGGTTGATGGCTTCATCTGTAGAGTTTAGGGGGGGGGGGGAAACAGACAGACATACATACGTGGAACGTAACAATTACTTTGTTTATTTTGCATGTTTAACCTTATTTCTTTTGACTCCAATTCCTGTCTAGCCCTTCTGGTTTGCTTGCTGATTGCAGTTCCTGTTTGATTGTTGACTCCATTCAGTTTGACTGATCCTTGCCTTTTGCCCCTGTGCTCGCCAAATAGTGATTTTGAGTAATTAGTGTTCCAAGCTGGATTACAAATCCTTCCACTGGGAAACAATTTTGTTATTTTGCTTTGTTATCTTTTCGTTATTATATTGGAAAGTGACCCTGGGTGGAATTCTAAATGTCTATTGGGGGTAGACTATTTGGACTCTTGGTCTCAGCCTGCAGGTTAAGTCCCTCACCCCAGCCACCCAGTATCATGACAAACCTTCGAAGACTAGTAAGACTTTACATAGTTTTGGATAGGTAGTTACGCACCAGAGTTACTTGTTCATCTGCAGCAGGCAGTATCGCTACCCATTCCCAATGAATTTCCCTTTTCCTTGTTATGGTCTTAATTAGACTGGGTCATGCCACTGTGCAGGTGGATCAAAGGCTCCTCATCAAACAGACCAATCCAGGGGCGTAGCTGGCGCCCGGGGTGGGGAGGGGCCCATGCCGGAGTTTGTCTACTGTCTGTGGTTCTGAATGGCTGGTACATTTCCGCTGCAGGCGTGCGTGTAGGTAATATTATTGAATGGGAGGGGGGCCTGGAGTATAATTTGCCTGATGGGTCTTAGTTACGCCACCCCTTGGTGCCACTGCTTTGGCCAATAAGGATTCAGGTTTGGGCTGTGGTGTATACGCAGGCAGAGAGCATGGCGGTTAAACATGTACTATGGTACCTTTTCCATTTCATCTAGGTAGCAGTCAATTAGGTCCCGTGGCTCTCCTGGGACCTGAGACTCCTTGTGCTGGGACACCTGGTCTGCCAGCGACTTTCTGATCATGCTCATGTTCTGAAAAGCCTTCTGGAAGGGCAGGGGGAGGTTCCTGACCAGCGGCAAAGTATCATAAATCTGCAATGTGGAAAATTACAGGTTTTTATGTACCTCTAATAGCACACAGGCATACATGAACAGACACACACATTACAGGAGAGAAAGATGATGTTGATGTTGATTTTGCAAAGATGTTTGAAATATTGTAGTCTGTTTGGACTGAGTGTTTGGTGTACTCACTGTGCCCCAGGGGCCATTGATGATCTTTGAGATCTCTGAGATACGGAGGACGATGATCTGCAAAAACTCGTCTTCCTGCTCGTACCGAGTCCCGAACAGGATGGAACAGATGATGTTGAATATGGCCTTGTGGAACAGGATGTGAGGGTCTGTGGGTTGACCTTCTGGAACATTCACACAGTTGAAATCAGAGGTCTATGAAGACAGACAGAAGGTCATAAAGGATGTAGATAATTTGTGTTACCAGCATTATTTTCCAAATGTGAGGTTATATAGGAAATCTCTCCCAAAATCCTTTCCTCCATGGACCGCTTCCCCATGCCAAAGTTTCATAAGGTAATTTGGGCAAATCTCCGGTGCTCCTTCCACGGAGGTCCGTACGTCACCACAACAATGCCTGAGGGATTCAAATTTGTTGTCGGTCATCCAGGCTACTGAAGGCAATGTTCATATATCAGAGATACCACAAATTTGCCAAGAGCACTTTGATAACCCTTTAATCTTAATATCTGTAGTCATATTTTGTACTCTGTGTTTTTCATATTAGTGCCTGAGTCTCTTTCTGTAGTGTCTAACTATCTGAAAAGTAAAAGCTAAATCTCTCCAGTAAATGTTCAAGCCGACACATGTAACACCTAAAAGGATGAAGGCAATTGTACCTGCATATATACTACTTCTCTGTTTTGTGTCACTGTGGCTAAGACACATTCTAATTTAATTCTATCAGAATGACAATCTGATGATTATTAGGACCTTATGTCGACTGGAACTTCCTAGTTGACAGGAAGTTGTGGAGAGTGTGGTGTTATGTTAGAGGATGTAAAGTTATTTTGCATTTACCTTTGCTGTCTGTCAAGTGGTTTCCTAGAAGGCCTTTAGGTCGTCCAGCAAACTCCACAGATTGAGTGACCAGTGCTTCCTTCATTGCCTGCAGGCCGTTGAGCACCACAGCTGGCCTGCTCCAAAGATAGATACTGTAGACCTTCCCATAGCGCTCGGACAGCTTATATTTGCAAAGAAAGATTTAATTGAATTTAAGTGAATATACGTTTTCTTCCCGATAGATTGGTTAGTACCATTAAAAGATTTGGGTGAGCTTGCACCAGGAGGTGCAAGTTCTCACTTTTCTGATGGCCATTGTTTGAGCTCTGGCCTCATTGTTAAAGGGGCTGTTCACCAAAAAATGAAATTAAGGTATGTTTCCATTTACCCAGAGTACTACCTGCCCATCCAGATAGTTTAAAAAAACTTAACAGAAGGCGTCTTTCCAAATATAATGCCACAGTTAGTCGTGAACATCAACAGAGCTCAAAAATGCACATTTTAATTAAGAACTATTTCTTCTCCTGCGACACTTTGTCAGCGCAAGCAGAAGTTTCCGCCAAAGCACACTAGTATTCTGGGACAAAGGGTCAATTAATTTAATCAGTGTTTTAGCCGGCTGTTTGCTGTGCTTGGCTTGCATATCAAAACATTAAAGTGTATGTGTTCGACAGCTGTGAACTTTAGGTAGCTAGAGTTAGAACAATATAGGAGCTCACAATGTTGGACTTTGAAGAAGACATGGACACTTTGACCCAGAATACTGGTGTGCTTTGGCAGAAACCTCTGTGTGTGAGTTCCCATAGTAGAATAAATAGTTCTTGATTAAATCTCTTTTGAGCTCAGTTGATGTTCGGGGACTTCGCGTGATTATCAAAGCAGGTGCTTCTTAACATCGAAAAGGTTTGTTAAAAAAGGTATATGATAAGACAGTTAATAAAAGTAAGGGTCAATTCTGAGGGAATAAGTTCATTAACGTTATGTTACAAAGACTGAATGATGCTAATCTAGGGTATCGTTAGCGTTGTCTGTCGCAGCAATCTAACGTTAGCTGCTATCTTTACAGCATTTAACTTGTATAGCTATGCAACTAATGTCATATTGCTGAATAGCAATATGAACTTACCTACTACATTAAGTAGACATGTCTATGAGATTGTTTGAGGTTATATAGCCTACATTTTATGGTTGTTAAAACCTTTGGTTATGAAAAACAATGTGGTAAATTAGGTTTTTGTCCACCCAGTAGGTGGCTGTGTATGCACCCATTGCATCATGCAGACTTTAAGTGGCATTTCCCCTCATAGTAGGGATGTGACAAATCATCAGTTTTAGTAACCGGTTACCATCCCATTTTTTGAACGGTTAACCGGTTAACCGATGCTGCTTATGACCGCTAGAGGTCGTTTTTTACTTGATTACTGAGAAAGTTAAAAGTATTTTCAAACTTTATTTTGTGAAGATCCATCAGCTGCAGGGGGTGACAGGGAGACGTCCCTGTCACTGCCCCGCCACCAGGAGATGTTCCAGGATTAAAGGGGCGAAATGTCTGTGAATGGTGGTTCCTGGCTGATGACCCTGCAGCTGATCTATGGGCACTGGAGGAGGTGCGACAGGCAGCAATGCCGAGCAGGAAATTCCACCTACCTGTACATTTACTGAAGTTCTGGTAACCCAGTGACTACTGTGAATAGGGCAGTTGGAGTCCAGGGAAGACTGGAGGACAGCCAGGAAAGACTGGATGGCAGCAGGGAAAGACCGCACCGGGAGTGGGTGGCTAGTTACCCAACCCACTAGTCTCTCGGAAGAGTGACACCCAACCCTTAACTACGAAGAATTCAAGGAAAAAACAACCCGCAGGCCCTCCGAGAGGCGGGATGGAAGATGGGCCTAACAGGACGGACCACACGGTAACGACGGCAACGGAAACGGACGACGAGAATGTCAGAACTCCAGCAAATGAGGAGAAGATCCTCCAAAAGTGTGCATGCGGATGGGAAAAAGTGACCACGTTTAGGGGGTTACGAATCCACCAGGGGAAAGCAAAGTGTGGTCAGAAAGGCCAACAGCAACCTTGCACTGCTGCTGCGGGTGAGACAAGAGGGACCAAAAGCCAGGTTGAAAACCACAGAGCCGATGGACCCAACTTTGCTGAAGGCACGGATGGTACAGAGGAAGAAGGCCCTCTGGCGGAGGCCAAGCCCCCACGTGAGCACCAAGAACCAGTACCCACCAACTCGCACAGAACAGAGCCACAAGCAGAGACCAAGAAGCCAGCTAGAAGGAACAAGATCAAATGGCCAAAGTCAAACGAAGCAGAGGCATGGCACACTTTGGACGCAGACCTGATCAAGACACTGGATGGATTGTTGCATGGAGGTGCTGAAGCCAAGCTCAATCTGATTGGGGACCTCATATACCAGACCTGCAAGGACAGGTTTGGTGAAGTTATCCCCAAACAGAAGATCGCTCCGAGAGAGAAGGGAAGGAGGGAAAAGGAGATCATCCAGCGACAACTCCGCAAGAACTGGAGGAAGGCAACACAGCCAGAGAGAGAAGGTCTGAAAGTCCTGTGGGAGGAGGTCAGGCAAAGGCTATCCTGGCTTCGCAGAGCTGAACGCATCCGCAAGCGCAGCAGACGGAAGCAAAAAGAGCGAGCCAGCTTCTTCAAGGATCCTTTCAAGCACGCCAGACAACTCCTTGAGGAGAAGAAGAGCGGGAAACTAGAAACCACCAGGGAGCAAATGGAACAGCATGTCAAAAGGCAGTACAGCGACCCGGGAAGGAACGTCCCCCTAGGAACACCAGGGCACGTGCCTCAGCCTGTGCCACCGACAGCTGAGTTCAACGTCATGCCCCCTAAGTTCAGTGAAGTCAGGCAAGTAGTGAAGAAGGCAAGAGCCTCATCAGCACCAGGTCCTAATGGAGTCCCCTACAAGCTCTATAAGAACTGCCCCAAGGTACTAGAGGTGCTATGGTATCTAATGAGAACTGCCTGGAAAAAAGAACTCATCCCATCAGAGTGGCAAAGAGCAGTAGCGGTCTTCATCTCCAAGGAAGCAAACTCCAAAGACATCAGCCAATTCAGAAACATCGCCCTGCTGAACTTAGAAGGAAAAATCTTCTTCTCAGTATTGTCCCGAAGGATGACCACCTACCTGCTAGAGAATGGCTACATCGATACCAACTGCCAGAAAGCAGGAGTCCCAGGTTTCCCAGGGTGTGTAGAGCACTCTACAATGATCTGGGACCAGATCCAGAAGGCCAAACGGGAGAAGAATGACCTGCATGTCATCTGGCTTGACGTTGCCAACGCGTATGGATCTGTCCCACACCAGCTGATCAACTACGCCATCGAGTTCTTCCATATGCCCTCCTGCATCAAGAACCTGGTGGCACGCTATTTCAGCGATCTGCAGATGTGCTTTGCCCTCCAGGACTTCACCACCGGGTGGCAGCAGCTAGAGGTAGGAATCGCCATGGGGTGTGCCATTTCTCCAATCCTGTTCGTAGCAGTCTTTGAGATAATCCTCATCGGAGCAAGACAAACAGTTGGAGGGATCAAACTACCATCTGGTCAAAGGCTACCCCCATTGAGGAGCTACATGGACGACGTCACCAGCCTCCTTCAAACAGCACCATGTACAGCTAGACTGCTGAAAAGGATGGACGAATTGATGTCTTGGGCAAGAATGGCGATCAAGCCCACCAAGTCACGTAGCCTGTCACTCAGAAAGGGAGTCAGAAACGACACCACCATCTTCGTCGTTGGGGGAGAGAGAATCCCTCTCCTGTCTGAGCAGCCCATCAAAAGCCTGGGGAGGCAGTACACTGCAGAACTGTCTGACAAACAGATGGGGAGAACCATCATGAAACAGCTCATGGATGGCCTGGCAAGAATCGATCAAAGCCAACTCCCTGGAAAGTACAAGGTCTGGTGCTACCAGTTCACGCTGTACAGGAGGGTGATGTGGCCGCTGAAAATGAGTGAGATCTCCTCATCCACCACAAATAAGATGGACGGAAAAGCCAACTCATTCATCCGAAAGTGGTTGGGGCTGCCACGGTGCCTCTCTGAAACGGGCCTTTTCGGGAAGAACACGCTGCAGCTGCCACTGCAGTCCATCAGGTTGGGTTACATGCAAGAGAAGACGACGCTGGTTCTCGAGCTAAGAGAGTCCACTGATCAGTCAGTAAGGAACGCAAATGCTAAGGTTCCTACTGGCCGAAAGTGGAATGCTCAAGCTGAGGTTGACCGAGCTATCAGCAGGCTGCACCACAAAGAGATTGTTGGCAGAATCCAGGCAGGAAGAGCAGGACTAGGATGGGGAGAGGCGCCACGCTTCTGGTCAAAGGCCAACCGCAAGGAGAGGAAGGGGATGGTGGTGGCAGAGGTGACGAGGATGGAGGAAGAGCGCTACAGGATCAAGGCTGTGTCTCAGAGCCAACAAGGAAACTGGACAACCTGGGAGGGAGTTGTCAACCGGAACATCAGCTGGTCAGACCTGTGGAAGATGCCACAGGCAAGGCTCAGTTTCCTAATTCGCTCAACTTACGACACGCTTCCCTGTCCTCGTAACCGTCACCAGTGGTTCGGGAACGAAGAATACTGCTCACTTTGCAACGCTCCCAACGCAAGCCTCCAGCACATCCTGTCAGGCTGTAAGACTGCGCTCTCTCAGGGGCACTACAGATGGCGACACGACCAGGTCCTGAGAAAGCTAGCCGAGGTACTGTAGGGGTGTCGACAGGGCAGCAAAGAATCACCACCAGCAGAGAGCCACATCAATTTTGTCACGGAAGGAGGGGGACGAAGATATACCAACTCAAGTAAAATACCAAAGCCCTTTTTCCCTGGCCAGGAGTGGGACATGAGGGTCAACCTTGACAGGCAGCTTCGGTTCCCCACTGAGATCACCGCCACGTCTCTCCGTCCTGACATCGTTGTGTGGTCGATCAAGGCAAGATCGGTGCACCTCATCGAGTTCACAATATCACGGGAGGAGGGGATCGAGGCTGCCTTCGAGCGCAAGAAGGCCAAGTACTCTGAGCTGGCTGCCGAGTGCCGGGAGGCTGGCTGGAAGACCACCATCTACCCAGTGGAGGTTGGATACCGAGGCTATGTGGGACTGTCAACCGCACGCCTCTTGAGGGACGCAGGAGTGACCGGAAGAAAGTTGAGAAAGGCGACGAAAGAACTGGCAGAGGAGGCTGAAAAAGGTAGTTTTGGCTCTGGCTGAGGAGGAAGGACAGGAGCTGGGGAAAGAACAACTAACCCCACAACAGCCACAGGGGGGAAGATCCATCAGCTGCAGGGGGTGACAGGGAGACGTCCCTGTCACTGCCCCGCCACCAGGAGATTCAGGATTAAAGGGGCGAAACGTCGGTGAATGGTGGTTCCTGGCTGATGACCCTGCAGCTGATCCATGGGCACTGGAGGAGGTGCGACAGGCAGCAATGCCGAGCAGGAAATTCCACCTACCTGTACATTTACTGCCATCTCAATAGTTAGATGCCAACATTGTAAGTCATATAATAATAAGTCAGCCTAATTGCCAAATTATGTTTTCATCCATCTTCTCTATGGCTTCTGCCTGATAGACTTGATTGGCATGACATTTGTGAATATGCTGCTGTTAACAACTTCCTAATAGACGGGGTTGTACACTCCGTGGTCACGCAGGTCTCTGTACAATTTGATATATTCTTATGTAACACATTTTATATGCCAATGCATTTTATATGGCGTGGGACAACGTGTCCATTTTTCGCTGAAACCAGGAATCTTCGCTTTTAAATAGCCTAATGATAATGTATAGCTTTATTTATTTTTATGGAAAGTGGAAAGTGAAGTTCGGTTTGCCGGTAGTGTCAACGAATTCGCGTGTCAACGAATAAACACGGATGAAGAAACGCCATAGAATAAGCCATACGTGAACTAACATATACAGATTTAGAACAGAAATTATTTGACAACTATAGTAAGGTAGCATTCAATTCCACGCGGTGTTTGCATTCTTAACCCTCTGAAATGGCCGCAGCTTGCTTGTACGACTGTAGTTTGTGGATTGAATGTAAACAGCGTATTGTAATATTTCGTGCAACATTTGTGCAATGATGTATTTCTTTGTTAATTTTTATGTGGATACAGCGGAAAGCTGTGTTCAGTTTGCCGGTATTTTCGCGTGACAGCGAATAAACAAGGATCTTCTGTAACAGCTTCTGAAATTATTTGATAACTAATATTGTAGCATTCAATTTCCTATGGTGCATTTTAAACCCCTTGAAATGGTCAGATTGCTTGCTCGAACTACTGAAGCTAGTCGATTGCTAGTTTAATAATATAAACGTGCATTTATTTTAAACTGATCTTCACCTTCAGAAAAACCGTTTAACCGTCCACACCCCTAATGGATAGATTAAATGAGTTAAAAGGATATATGATACTTCGGGAGTTGGTAACATCATTTGGAGAAAAGTGAGATGAACAAAAAATCTACTGCTTAAATGGTTATATGAATAAGTTTTCAATCTTCAATCCAATCTACTGTCATCAGGCTCCTTGTTTATTATATGTATACATACAGACTGTAAAACATTACAGCAATTTAACCTGTAAAGGTAAAAAGTTGGAACACCCCTTCCAACTCAGCCCCAAGTAACTTTGCCTCAGCCCCAAATGTATTCAAACCATGGTGACGCCCCTGTTTGGGCGTCATTTAAGTACATTTCTTGATAAACACATGAATGTGCTACTCAAGAAATGTACTTCAATGTCAGGTGTAAATATTAGGGCTAATTAAGTCATTAAGGGCAGAAGTGAAAAAGATACTGGCCTTGATGCTCACCTCTGCTTTTAGGCGTGAGATGTAGACTTTTCTTTTTAACATTCTAATGCTGACCTCAGAATTACGACTGGTAATTGAAAGCGATGGAGTTCTAGAACACTTCATATTTACTTAACATTTTGACAAAAACATTAGAAAAAACCTACTCGTAAAAGGGATAACGATTTCAGTTTTTACTGTACCTTTCTGAGATCGCTGAGAAGATTGACCAGGTTCAGCTGCAGCAGGTTCCCAAATATCGGAATGGGCCATGGTCCTGGGGGGAAGTTTTTGGGCCTCTGAATTCTGAAGAGAACGAAGAAGAGGCAGAAGCTGATCAACAGGAGAATTAGGGATCCCAACATTGTGACTACTGCTCTACACGCCTTGGTATCCTACATGTATGACAATACCCATACACACATACGCAGACCCATATTCACACTCAAGCTCCACCTTTCTAGATTCTTAGATAAGAATCCTCCACATTGTGCCAACATCATTTTTTACATTTTTAGCAGGCACCTGAATGAATTACAACGATTCCCCCTGATAGTTAATCAAACACTGTTTCAGTGTATTGTTTCAGGAATGGTATTAAAGTCTCTCCGGGGTTCAAATTAATCTAGTTATGTACTGTATTCAAAAATATTTTTCTCCATTGAATTACAAACATTCATGAATACTTTTTTGATTTACTTGTTTCATGAAACTAAAATGAATACCTATAATTTCCTATATTACAACTATTTTTGTATTGCACAATGGCAAGTGAAATAATGTTTTTAAAGATGATTGTTTTGTTGAATGGCTTTCTGTGGACAGTCAGGGGGTGCTCAGAGCATGCCACACAGCACACTGCACCCAACATAAAACATACTAAGCATAGGCTTAGATTAGAGCAAGGGGGGTATTTCACAAAGCTGGCTGACTGAGCAAGCGTCACTTCTGCGCAGAGTAAACCCCGAAACAGCTATTTTTATTTCAGTGGGTGGAGCTGGTGTGAGTAGCCTCTGCCACACAGTCCAGCTATTTATACCAGTACAAATAGATACTCCAGTATAATTAATCTCATGACCATGCCTTTAATTATTCATTAAATAAAGAAAAAATCTCACTGTTGTCCAAATTGGATTACAATAAAATAATAATTATTTCTATGAATAAAAAATAAATGTGTTAAAACAACTCTACGTTTGAGACTTGATGACTTGACACCTGAAATTAGGAACTTGTGACTTGACCTGAGCCTGGTGACTTGGGACTTGACTTGAGACTTGCCCTTCATGACATGGGACTTGACTTGAGATTTACTTATGTGAGGAGCAAGCCTCTTTCGAGGACAGGCACAGGATGCCCTACACACAGGCTGTGATCCATGAGGTTCAGCGAGTCGCCGACACAGTGCCTCTCGCCGCATTCCATGCCACCACCAAAGACACACGGCTGATGGGCTACGATATCCCCAAGGTTAGGCCACATCCTTTACTAGCAGGATGGTAACAGAAGCACAGAAGAGCCCCTGAGTCCAACAATATTACTGCCAACAAACCTTTTGAGTAATTGCAGTTTTGCGAGCTTAATTTGCGGTAGCTTGGCTGCACTACTGTGAAGTCATTGGCAGACTGAACACCAGCTTTCAGAGTAGTTTCCCCAGTACAGCAAAGCATTATTTACTAGACAGGATGGTGCTAGAAACACAATCCCTGGTTCCAACACGACTACTGTCAGCAAACTACTACAGTTCCTCTTACTACATTTATTTCCCTCTTTTCCATATCTCCCTCTGTCTCCTTCCCCCTCATCCCTCCATCTTGTCTTCCCTGCCTGTTCTGGTTTCAGGGAACTATCAGGGAACCGGTGAATAAAACCAGTGGAAGTTTCCTAATGAGTCCAACCCCTCCAACTTCCTAAACGATGAGGGGGAGTTTGTGAAGCCAGAAGCCTTCATGCCCTTCTCTGCAAGTAAGAATCAGACACTTTCTGTGCAGTGATTATGCTTTGGGTTGTTAATGTTGCATACACAGTGGAATACTTGTTTGCTTGTACAGCAAATGTAGTATGATCAGAGTCTGCTCTAGGATTTTGGTGGCCTAACACAAGAATGAATCTGGAGAAATCTTGGGGGTGGGGCGAAGTGCAACTGACACAAGAACATGAAGAGTATTTAAAAGGCTATTCGCTCCCTGTAAATACTGCACAGTTAAAACGACATTCTGCCAGTAGCCGGTTCTGAATATAATCAACATAGTTGCAGGGTTCTTTAGTTCTAAATTAGGGAACAATGCTAAGGGACGAGTGAATGCAGCACTGGTATTCATTATGTGCTTGTATTCATTGGCTTAACTTGCCATTCGGTTATATTTTGAGAATGTCCTTGTAACAATGGGCTGTGATAATTGTTGTCTCCTTTAATTAAATGTGCAATTTCAGGCTGATAAAATAAGATTTGGAGGTGTTATTTTATACTGGCTGCAGTTCTTCAAATTTCAAAATGTACAGTGCAGTATATAACTATTTGAACAGTGTAACAACCTTTTGTTACCTGAATTTGAAAAACTAATATGATGCTGTCAGCTTTCTGCACCCCTTTTTATACAGTTTTGCCATTTTAGGGGACCAAAAGTATTCGGACAAATGCCTGCTCAGCTGTTCCTTGGCCGGCAGGGTGTAACTGAATCATGCATAATAAGGCTCACAAAAGGCTTCGGACTGCACTTTATCAATGCATCAGGCAACAAACAAATGTTGGCCGTGGATATATCTTTGGGTTTTGACAGTGTGCGCGCATGCTAATTGAATGGCACTCTGAATAAGAGCAGTTCCCTAAACTGTGTAACCCTAAAATCAATTTTTCATGCTTAAATTGCCACCGCCATGAGGTAATCAGTGTGAATGTGCAAACAGTGCATCTGTATAAGTCTGGGTTGGATAACATGCATGTAGCGCTTAAGGAACTGAAAAATGAAACAAATAAATATGTGCAACATTATTTTTTTGGTTGAATCAGTTGACAAATGGTACAATAGTCCAATTTCTTCTGTGAGTACATTGTGTGTGTAAGCGTGTGTGTGTGTGTGTGTGTGTGTGTGTGTGTGTGTGTGTGTGTATTGGCCGCAGCTATGAATTCTCTATGCTTGGCTGTCAATTCTTTTGATCACTTCAACATTTCAACACGTCAAAAATCTATTTGTCTAAAGATGTGCAGTTTCCTCCTGTTTACACGGCAGTTAGGCTAAGGATAACCATGATGAGACTTATTTTTAAGGATGTTTCCTTATGCGTGTGTATTTGTGCTTATGCATGTTTGTGAGTGTGATTGTCTGCATGTTTGGCAGAGTGTGCTAATTTTTGAGCTTGTAAATCTCTGCCGCGATATTTATACAATATGTGCTTTCCGTTCTCATCTTCAGTTATTTGGCAGAGCTTAGCCTCAGGCGAGAATGTTGGCTGGTTTTGTTAAAGGCTGACTGCCAGACTGAGGTTCACATACAGAGTGGCCTTGCACAATAATTTCTGCTGTTTTTTATATGACCTTAAATGACTTATTTATTGTTGTTAATCTTTGTCTGCATACTTTTTTTCAAGATGGCGGTATAATTTCAGGATCTAACAATGAGATTTGTGATGCTGCACCCGTCCCTAAAGCTTATAACAAGAAAATACTGAACTGAATATCTGAGGCTCAGCTTTATTTGGGAAGATGATAATATCTGTACCTTTTGTAAAGATGAGATTGAAACGACAATTGATTTATTCATCTCTTGTGTATACAGCCAAATGATTTGGGATTATTTTCATAAATGGTTGGAAACTAATATAATATGTCTGATGAATGTATCTGAGGAAAACTGTAATATTCAGTATAACGATGAATGATAGGAAAATGTAATTTCTGTAAAATAACATTCTTCGAATGGGCTAATGCTTTCCACAAAGCAAGATGCCTAAAAACCTTGCCAAGGTTTCTCATTTTTCACAAGGACCTACTTAATTTTACATATCTCGATTACATGAAAATGAAAAATGCAGACTCCTACAACCTGCTCAGGTCTACAGCACCCCCGACACACTTTCATTCTCACTTCTTCCTTTTCTTTATATTTACTTGCTTTAGTTAGTTTAGTTTAGTTATACTCTGGCACTTTATTTTATCCTTATATATTTTTTTATGCTTTGAAAATTATACATTTCTATATTGTGCTTGCTTTTTGTATGGAATTGCTAAAGGATGACTAATGCCTATATGTTTGTACATTGTTTGTAAATTTTAAAAAGAATAATAATAATAAAAAAGGTTTGCAAAGCTTCATAATGATAGGATGATTATGCACTGAGAAAAATGGTCCTGTAATAGCATTCAAAATCAGGTTTTGAGAAAATCGACTCCAAAGATAGAAATGGTAAATAATACTTATTTCACCTTCAAAAAGTGGTATTATGCTGAAAGTTGAATAGTTAAGGCATGATTTGCAGCAATAAACAGAAAAAGGCCCATTTGACTGATAATTCGATATTTTTCAGTGGAACAGAACCTTAGGAAAGTGGAAAGGACGTTGCATGTGTGGAGAGAAAGTATAATGTTAAATATTACTTCGTTTTTCTTACTTCGTTTCTTTTGCAATCAAGGGAATGTATTTTATTAATTTTTAATCAAAGCTTTAAGAACGGGTGTGTCGCGTCCTATTTCATTCAATTACACAATGAGTGCAAACGCTCAAAATGCGCAGCGATAGTGTATTCATACTGTTATACTATTATATATTTAATGAGAAGCTGCGTTGTCGCTATCATGACAGGCAAGCTTGCCTCTGAAGGCAATACGTTCACCAGGGAATAGAAAGCCATAAACTGATCGTAGATCAAGCATCGACGGAACCAAGAACGCGAAAGCTTCTGCGAGCACGCGGAAGTGTAGCACAAGGCAGAAACCACGTGCAAACCACCACGTGGTCCCGAAGTGGTTTCTGTCAACATTGAAGAGAAACCTGGCTAGCCACCAACTTGAGTTAAAAACCAATGCAGTGAGCCATTTACAGGAAAACTATTGCTGTCGGAATGGCATCAGAAGCAAAAAGACCTAAGGTTTGCCTGTTCGGCCATTAATGCTCTTTTAATTCTGTCGCTCTGACAAAATACAAAATTCTGTTTTGTGAGCGTCTCGTTGGCTACATTGCCATGTAGCCATCATGATGCTATTATAATTTAGCCAGTATATTAAGACATAGAGCGGTTTTGGAACTTGGCAGATGTGGCTTGTTGCTTACCTGTTTCGTTTGCTAATGCTAGCCATCGCCTATCTAAGTAACATGTTTATCCTTTTCAAATGTAGCCACTTTCGGTGCGTTACATGACATTACATTAATTTAGTACAAATAGGTTTCTACAGTGCGAGAGAGCAGTGCATCTACCTGAGCTGTAAGCGCGACACTAGTACACCTAGCTGCGAACATTCCCAGACCAGAGAGTGCGCTAAACACGACGTCCGTAACTTTACAAGTCTAGAAACGTGACATACGTAACATTGCAAGATAAATTGCCAACGTAATGGCAAGCAATGTGTTCTTCAAGTTGGAGATGGTTGGTGGAGCGAATGAGATGGGTACAGATATGAACTCATTGCTTCAGATGTGGAAAATACAAGTTCAGAAAACAGTCCTCCGCAATATTTTCTTCCAACCACCGGGATTTGCCAATCGGAAGTATCCTCACAATATCCACACAATTAGCCACACATAATTAGTACTGCAGTGGTCTCCAACCCTGGTGTGCTGGTTTTTGTTTTCACCTTAAAATCACAATTAAGACTTATGTAACAGGATGAAGTGAGTTCACCAATCAGTAACCATGAAAACCAGCAGAGCCTGTTGCTCTCCAGGACCAGGGTTGGAGTTCACTGAATTAGCGAGTTAATGGGTGGAAGAAATGCATGGCAGGACTTTTACTTTCTGACTTCTGGACTTTCCACCTCTGGATGTGATGACGATCTGTAAACTAGCATGGTAGTTAAATAACCTAGCAATAGCTTTCCACCAATAAAGTTCATGATCATTACCATTCTTAGTTCATGTAGCCATTTTAAGTGCAAGAGGCATTACCTATTGTTGCCATATCCCATCATCTCAGTCCCCTTGAAGGGAGGTTCGGTGTGTATTCTGAAGCCTGTCGTCTGTCAAGGTGGACGGAGGTTCGACCTCAGAAGGCTCCTCGGGTGATCCTCTGGAGAACTTCTTGCGCTGGTGCGAGAAAGTAGGTCTGACGCTGAGTGACAAGGTAAGCGGCAATTCCAGTTCATTGGGGGAGTTTAGATTCCCCCCACCCCATCCAGGAAATGAATGACCCCAGTTTTGGTTGTACATGTTACCATTATACCCCCAGAAATAATTTGAATGATAACCTGAACATGAAACTTGACATTTAGAAGAATCAGATCCACCCCACCACTATTAGTATTTGTATTTTTTTTGTAATGAGTTTTTGAATTTTCCATTGTTTATAGCTAGGCACGCGAATGTTAATTTTGTTTTATTATATAGCTTCACAAAGCAAAGTAGCTTTCTTTGTCGTCATCGCCTTATCCCTGAGGTGCATTAGTGTTGATTGTGCTTCAGCAATAAAAATGTTGCACTGCTGCATATTCAGACCACTGTGCAGCACTTTTGAAATAGGCTTCAGTTTTGCAGGCACCTGTCACGTTTTTGTCAAGGCTGAACAGAAAATGATTAAGATCATTTAATTACACTGTGGGTTTCTGACTTTCTGATCCTGGCACCCAACTCGGGCTCAAAGGCATCCTGGGGAACTTGATAAAAAAAATTACAATTGTATTTTGAAATATTTAACAAAATCTATTCGTACTCATTGGGGACCTCCCTCCAGTCCCATTAACACCACCAAAATCTCAAACCAATAGTATAGCAGTCATTTTGATTGGTTGAAAAGGTATAAGGTCGGTCTTGGGATATTACGGTAGTTACGCTTCAGTACTCATGGGACTGAATGGGTTAAGGACCCCCTATTGAAAACCCAGGCTCTTTAGCACTGCTAACCTGGGTTTTGCACCTGCCCCTACAGGTTTAGCTGAGCAGAGAAAACCCTGGCTCTATGCAGTGAAATGTTAAAACCTTTGGCACTGCTAACCTGGGTTTTGTACCTGCCCCTACAGGTTTACCTGAGCAGAGAGGGCACGGCTGCGGAGTATGGCATGCTGGCTAGCAGGGACATCGAGGAGGGAGAGGTCATCTTCTCCATTCCCCGGACCGCCGTCCTGTTCCAGAGCACCACCAAGGTCAAAGCTGTTCTGGAGGAAGGTAAAGCTGGCCGCCACGTAGTCACTGTCCTGGAAGATCAGTGCTGGTCAGGCAGGCACTCAGTAGCTGAGGCAGGTTCACAGAGAGGACATCCGCACAGGAAATATAGTTTGGGGAGGTTCGTTTTTAGGTTGTGGGTAGGCTTCCAACTACACTTCCTTAGTCATGTACCAAGCCATCTCTTGGTAACCATGGTAGCTGTACATTTGCTAAAGGAACTATACTGGGTGCACTCGCTATCATAATATGGACTTTATGAATGTAAAGAAAAGCAAGAGTGTACAGGGGCAACATTAGCTCAGGAGTTAAAAGCAGTCGTCATGCAGGGTTTGCCAGTTCGATTCCCGCCCTGGTTGTGTCGGAGTGTCCCTGAGCAAGGCACCTAACCTAATGCTCCTGACGAGCTGGTTGGTGCCTCGCATGGCAGCCAATTGCTGTTGGTGTGTGAGTGTGTGTATGAATAGGTGAATGAGAAGCATCGATTGTACACGCCAACCATTTACCAATTAAAGGTGTTCGCAAGCAAAACCTTCAGCTTTTTAGTCATTTTTAACCTGGACACAGGCCAGGTTTATGTTTACCCGCAATGCCACAGTGCATCTCTGACCCGTTGCCTGAGGACCTGTCCTGTTCCCTGCTCTGCCCAAGGTAAGACATCTCTGGAGAGTGTGTCTGGATGGGTCTCTCTCCTGATGGCTTTGATGTGGGAGTACACCTCTCCCGAATCCTACTGGGGACCCTACCTGTCCCTGTGGCCTGACCTAAAGGCCCTGGACCACCCCATGTTCTGGTGAGGGACAGTAACATTTCATTCTTACGTCTGAGGGTCATTCAGTTGGAGGATCTCTGATTCAGTTTAGCCACTATTTAAACTCTAGAACAACAGTCATCAAATCTGGAACTCGAAATCCAAATCCAGCCCCTGGTTTTCTTTTCTCCCAGGTAATTAGCTCAACAAATTAGCGCTACTGATTGGCCTGACTCCCTGGGTAATGTGAGGGTGGAAAACCAGAACCTCGAGGACCGTGATTTGATGATCCCTGGTCTATATTATCATGACCTTGTTGCTGTTATATATTTTTTGGATGGTTGCATATAAAGGCGATGTTTTCCCTTGTGGGGCACTGCTGTAAGATGTCGATAACCTTTTAATGGTGGTATTCCGGCTGCTCTTCCCGGGGCACGGGGCAGGTCCGAGCAGGAGCGGGAGCGGCTGCTCCAGGGAACAGGGATTCCCGAGGCAGTGGACAAGGACCTCGCCAACATCGGGAGGGAATACAGCGACATCGTCCTGCCCTTCATACGCCTGCACCCCGACCTGTGGGACCCTGAGAAGCACACGCTGGAGCTCTACACCAGCCTGGTGGCCTTCGTCATGGCCTACAGGTGAAGGCTCCTGCCGTTCTCCGGCTGTTTCATCATGAGCGATCATAAATAATGTTCTTATGTTCAGAAACATTGTTGCCCTGATTGCACGGCTGATTAATCAAACTTGGGTAACCCATGGATTTGATCAAATATTTGACAGGTGTTGACGAATCCCACTTGGATGTTTTTGTTTGTTCACACGGTTCTAAACTCACTCCCTCATCTCTCACTCTCACACTCTTGAAGACAATCTCTTAACTCTCACACTTTCTCTCTCTGCAGTTTTCAGGAGCCTCTTACAGATGATGAGGAGGACGATGAGAAGGAGCCAAACTTCCCCATGATGGTGCCAATGGCCGACATGCTGAACCACGTGTCCAATCACAACGCCCATCTGGAGTTCACGCTTGTGAGATTCACGCACTTCGTCAACACTGTCATACGTGTGAAAATGGGGGGAAGAAAATCTGAAACAAAATAATTTAGAATAATAATAATAAAACATATTACATGGCCAGTTCTAATGAACAGTTAAGAAGACTGTATTTGCATTTCAGCAAATCCTTCCTCGAGGAGTGAAAGAGTGAATTTGGTGAAGTTTAACCACATTACCTGAAAACTATACAAAAGAGAGGCAAACCTGCACAATCCTTGCCTCAGCGCAATGCATTGGAGTAAAACTTGTCGAAATAATTTACTGGTGCAATGTAAAGCATGATCAGTCTTCTGCTACTCCTTCCCCTCAGTCTCAACCTATTAGAGAAAGCAGTTTCTGTTTAATTGCGTGAAAACAATCACAAGTTTGACCAAGACTATTGTTTCAGCAGTTTGGCTTGGTTGTGACTTGTGACTTGAGTTGGGATTGATAATTTGGGGTGGGGAAAACTTCAGTGGGGGTAGTGAATAGCTTATACTGGTTCTATAAGTCATTACTTTATTATTTTTGAAGAGGTGTTACCATGGTAACCTGGTGTGACTGACAGGACTTCCTGAAGATGGTGTCGGTGCGGCGTATACGGAGAGGGGAGGAGGTATTCAACACATACGGAGAGATGGCCAACTGGCAGCTGCTGCACATGTATGGCTTCGCCGAGCCGTATCCCAGCAACAGCAACGACACCGCAGACATACCCATGTCCAACGTCTACAAAGCGGGCGTTGAAGGTGAAGAGTTCAGCGACAGGACACAACAGTGTGAATCAGGGGCAACTGTTTAAACCTTTTTTTCTTCAGACTCTTAACTTCACAATTTGAGATTAGAGCTAAACTTGTTTAAACACACAAGATTGGTATGCAAGGTCCAAGCAAAAATAATAATTATTTGCTTGTGGGGAGAACATCTGTGGACTGTAAGTGCACATTATCTCTGTAGTGTTTGGTAATTTCGGACTGCACTGGAGACCCATAACCCAGCAATCCCCTCACTCCCTAGCCTGCATGCAGAGATGAGATATCACAATCCACATGCTCAGCGATTATTATCTTTGGAAAAGTCTTATTGGCTCTGTGGGTTGATGGTAACACAGAGGCTTTTGCTGTATTTTGCTCAGTTCACAGTTCTCGACGATGTCATAATCTGTGCCGGCGACCTCTGAACCCGGGACATCCCACGGGACTCTCTCACCCTTCTGTGTCACTGTGAGGCAGGGGCTCTCTCCAATCTTTTCCTTTTTCTACTCCTAGCTCCATGCACTGGGAGAGGCTATAAAAAGGCGAAGTGTAGATGGGGCAATTGAAAAATGTGAATGTCCTTGCTCCTTCAAACATCAGTTTGAAGCCACGTCGGTTACAGATCTAGCAGTTGGGGAGAGGTGGGCCCAGAAGGTCGTGACACTTTCCGAAAAAAAGTACTTCTTCAAACAACGCACTCAAAAATGTCCTTGCTGTTCCTAATGTCTATTAGCTCGTCGAAGGAATATTTCATGGGTTGGAATGTCCTTAAAGATTGTGTACCTCCATTGATTTCCAGATGAAGTTAGGATTTTTTTTTTCTTTAAAGGTGAAAAATAAGCAAATTAAATGAGCCCAGGGTGATGAAATGGCTTCTCCCTGTCGCCCCACTGCAGCCACGAAGAGCAAGGAGGACCAGCGCCTCCTGGTGGACAAGTGGAATTTGCTGTGTGAGATGGAGATGGTCGGGGAGAAGGGTGCGTTCATCTTCGGCCAAACAGGGGTGCTGACAGTCACAGAACTCTACAACACGCTCAAGGTGAGAATGCGCACACCCCCGTTTTAATTTCCATTTATATATCATAAATTATATAGCACCATTTCTCCAGTAGCTATGAAGATGTGTGGCCTTCTTGTGAAGGTCCACACGCATGTTTTCTGTTTTTGAGCTCTTCATATCATCCTCAAGCGTTCGGTTTGTGTTCCATACCGATTCAAGTAAAAACATTTTTCAACAAGTATATTTTAGGATCAAACTGCTATTTTTCTGCAGAACTGTCTGCAAAATGATTTCCCACCTGTCAACATATATTTTGGAATAATTATCGGATAACGTTGCTAAATATAAACCTTTGAGCCCAGTAAACTGCCTCTTTGAGAAGTGTTGATCTTCGAAATAAATTGGGTATTAGTTACTTAAGTTATTTTGTCCTCGATGCCTCTCTCACTATTGTATTCTCTCCAGTTAAGCTACTTTCGCCACTGTCACACTTTTGTAAATTATTCGGCAATGTCTGCTCACTGAAGTGTTACAGGACCGACGTAGTCCGATAAATTAAATATGTCGTGATATATTGAACAGATCTAGACATATGCCCTTTTTGGGTACAGGTGCCCTTTAAGTGAGCGCGCAAGGTAACTTTGTGCAAGTTAACTTTGTGCAAGTTGGTGCCTTGCATGGCAGCCAATCTTTATTGGTGTCTATGAATGGGTGAATGAGAAGCATAATTGTACAGCGCTTTGGATAAAGGCACTATATAAATCAACCATTTACCATGTAACATGTCCGGTCCGCATCACGGCTGTTGGCTCCCTCCAGGTGCTCGGCATGCCAGCGGAGGAGTTTGAGGAGTGGAAGGAAAACGAGGGCTGGGAGGAGGTGCAGGAGGAAGAGGAGGAAGATGAAGAGAAGATGTCGCGGGCCCTCTCCATGGAGGCGCTCCCACAGCTCGCCCCTGCCTGGAGGCGGCTGATCCAGGCCGCCGCCCGCTTCACCCTGGCCTCGTACCGCTCGGACCTCCGGGCTGACCAGGGCCTGCTGGAGGATGGGGAGGCCCACGCCCGCCTGAGCAGCAGGGAGTGGCGGGCCCTGCAGGTGCGCTACGGGCAGAAGGTGATCCTGCACAAACTGCTGGAGCTGACCCAGCCTTGACTGCCCCCTACAGGACTGGAGGTGACCGAGCCCTGACTGCCCCCTACAGGCCCAGAGGACATCTGCACAAACTGTTGGAGCTGGCCAGGAGGTGCCATAGCATCCCTTAATCTGCAATTAACTAATAATTGAACAACCTTAAAAATGTATATATATATGTGGTGGTTTCTGTTGCACAAATTGCGTGTCAACAGTCAACCAAAGGTTTCATAGTTTTCATTTCATTCTGTGCCTACAATTTTGTTTTCTTTAAACCACACATCTTTATAAAAAGTACATCACACACTGTGCCCAATTAACTGCAAACCCCCCCCCAAAAAAAAAAACAAACAGGTTTTGGAATAAATTACTGGGAGCATAATAGTGTACGATTATCATTTTAGGATTGCTCTCAGTTAACCTGCACCTCATGAGAGTTTTGGGTGTTCCTCCTCCCTCCCTGTCAAACATTCTCTACCCCGCTGGACAATTTCTAGTGGGAAAGAGGAGTGTCTGGACTCCTGCCAGCCTTCTGCATACTTGCCTGAAGTGAACCCACAAAAAACATCTGTTTACCAGCACACCAGTTATAAAATGTGTGCAGTGAACTAAACTGCACTATATAAGGTTGGGACCCCATAGTATTATTGAATTTCTCCATTTGGTTTTCTCCTTCACTGAAAGCATACTGGCTTTAGGTTGTGCACTTCCATAGGGTGTATACCTGAGCAATCTCCCCCAATTCTCTCCAGTCATCTTTAGTTTTATACAGTTGGGGACATTTACTCTGCTGTACATGTAAAATGCGTTCCGCCAAGAATTCAAACGTGCCTCCTGGTTTCCCAGCTTCTCCTTCCTAACCACTCACACTACGGCTACTGCGACGCAGACGCTGCCATTTTGACTCAAGGCAGGATTTCTATTGGATCTGGTGCTGATGAAAGTGACCTTCACTGTAAAGTGGGTGGATCTGAAACATGGACCTTTGTTCCAGGTGTCAAGTGCCTGGGCATTGGAGTACTGCTTTTTGGGTAGATTGTATTACTGTGATACTTTACAATTTTTAAAATAAAAAAATTTAATTGAAACATGTCCCAGCTTGTCAGTGAGCTCAGAGGTGGGTGAATCAGCAATCAAACCAGCAACCTCACGAGATGCAGTTCAAGACTTTTAATGCGTTAACTACAGAATGCATACATACAGGAAGTAAGTGGCAGGAACTAAAGGCAAAACTAAAGTACTACAAAATACAACACGTGGACCAATACATTTACAAAACATTCAAAATCCTTACAAAAGGGGCTGTATTGGTCCATTCTTTTTCTCTCTTTTATGTTTTGCAATTTGGGGTCTTTGTACAAACGAAGATTCATTTCACCCATCTGAAATTTATGTATTCCACAATTTTACAAGCGTCAGGGAGAACCCGTTACCCCATGTCTTAAAAATTACACACCCGACCCTGCACTTTGACCCTTCCCCCCCCCCCCCCCCCTCTTCCCCAACCACACAAAGCCTGGAATAAACTCTTTGATAAAAGAATACAGTGCACTGCTTGCCCTCTCCCCCCCCCCCCTCCCCTCCTTACAATTCCTCCCCACAAAAAAAAAAAAAAAAAAAAAGAAGCAAACTATAGCAAGGCTTTTTACCACTCCTTATAAGCCTCTAAAACGCAAACTGAGACCAATCTTACAAAGAAGGCAGAACTCAGAAGTCCTCGTGGGGAGACTGGCCGGGGTGGGGGGGTTCGGGGGTTGAGGGGAGGGGGGTAGCTGGGTTGCTCCCCAAAAATGGAACTCTTCATCAGCAGCTGCCTGTCACTGTACAGAATGAGCACCCCCTCCCGCCCGCTCCCCGTTCTGACCTCATTAACATGCCGACTCTTAGCATCCAGTTCTGCGAGACACCCGTCTAACTCCCTTTTATTTTTTTATTTACAGTGAAGTTCCCAAATTATATTCACAGCATGTCCTCCTTTTTTTTGTCTTTTTTTTTTTTTAATGATTTTTTTTTTCTTTTTTTCCTTTTTCTTTCTTTTTTTTTTTCCTGGCCAATAAACTGAAACAGTGCGCCGGAGGCAGTCATGTGACCCCGGTCCTCGCCGGAGCGGTCGCTGGGCGGGGAGGAGGGGTGTGCACCATGGGGGAGTTCTCAGGGCAGGGGCAGGGTGGAGGCTGGGCGATTCGGGTGGAGCTGGATTAGCTGGCACTGGTGCCCTCCATCACCTGCTGAGCCTGCTTCTGTCCCATACAGCACTGAGCCACCGACTGGAACAGCCTGTCAGGAAGGGGAGAAACACTCGTTCAGTACCCTGTTCCATCCCACGCTACAGACCGTAACCCTGCACTGAGCCACCGACTGGAACAGCCTGTCAGGAAGGGGAGAAACACTCGTTCAGTACCCTGTCCCATCCCACGCTACAGACCCTAACCCTGCACTGAGCCACCAACTGGAACAGCCTGTCAGGAAGGGGAGAAACACTCGTTCAGTACCCTGTTCCATCCCACGCTACAGACCCTAACCCTGCACAGGGTTACGACTGGAACATCCTGTCAGGAAGTGGAGAAACACTCTCAGTAACCTTAGGTTAACCAGAGGCCTTAATGGCTTATTCTCACACAGCCCTTCAGACCAAATTCCCCACTGCAGCTTGAGCAAAATGGCACTCCTTACAAACACGCCCTCAGCCCGCACATGATGTGCATGTATATACACGCACGTGCACACACACACGACTACTGTTGACATCAAGGTCATGTCCTCGGTTTCTTTTCCCCTGATGTACATTTCCTGTATTTAATTTAATTCTTTAGTGAGATAGACTGACATGACCATAGAGTGATGCTAGGAATGTGGAATCATTTGACCAGACGCCCTGATCTGCCCCCTAGTGGATATACATTTTAAACCTGCAGCCAGACAAAAAGTAAGCAGACGAGTATGTGAATGTCTCTCGGGATGCATTATCTTCCCCCATGCGTAGTGCAATAAAATTACAGTACGTTTCCAGCATTAGAGGCGATTATGGCGTTCACTCGGCAGCGTCAAAGGGTTAGAAGGGTGTTCAGTCCGTGTGATTGAGCTGTAATGCATGTTAAACGTGCTCATTACCACACTGACCCAGATTGAGCTGTAATGCATGTTAAACGTGCTCATTACCACACTGACCCAGATTGAGCTGTAATGCATGTTAAACGTGCTCATTACCACACTGACCCAGATTGAGCTGTAATGCATGTTAAACGTGCTCATTACCACACTGACCCAGATTGAGCTGTAATGCATGTTAAACGTGCTCATTACCACACTGACCCAGATTGAGCTGTAATGCATGTTAAACGTGCTCATTACCACACTGACCCAGATTGAGCTGTAATGCATGTTAAACGTGCTCATTACCACACTGACCCAGATTGAGCTGTAATGCATGTTAAACGTGGTCATTACGATGCTGAGCCAGCTGTAATGCATGTTAAACGTGCTCATCACCACACTGACCCAGATTGAGCTGTAATGCATGTTAAACGTGGTCATTACCACACTGACCCAGATTGAGCTGTAATGCATGTTAAACGTGGTCATTACGACGCTGAGCCAGCTGTAATGCATGTTAAACGTGCTCATCACCACACTGAGCCAGATTGCTGATGAACGGTCGTAAAGGGGGGAATATGACCCAGCCCAGTGCTCTGAGAGCGAAGGAGGAGGGCTTACTTCTCTATCTCCGGAGCGCAGTGCACAAAGTCGTGGTTCCAGAACTTGAAGGCCGGGTTCTTGATGAGCTCGATGAAGGTGATGAGGAGACCCCAGGGGTGTGGCCTGTTCACGATCAGCCTCTCCAGCAGCACCCTGCGGCAGAAACGGACCAATAGAGTCACTCGAGCGTCTCACCACCAATGTTACAGACCAATCGGTTCGCTCAAGCATCTCATCACTAGTGTTACAAACCATTTGGGGTATTGAGCATTTTCACATAAAATTTACCAATCAATCAGCTCGCCGGAACCTTTCACCACAAATGCTACAAACCAATCAATTTGCTCAAGCATTTCACCGCTGTTGCACAGTTCCAGTTATTGCAGTCTAGTTCTGTTGTCCAACCTGAGAAAATGGGACGCACCAGGCCGGCCAGCAGAGGACAGGCTCCCCCCTTGATAACCGGGTTCTTCCCCATATATATATATTTTTTTTTCTTTGCCCAGTTTTCCTCTCAGTTTCTTTGTGACAGTGTTTGTAAAGTGTGATAGACTGCACGGAATGGAGTGGCCCACCTGGTGATCTGCTCCTGAATGGCTTCGGTGTTGGCTTCGGCAAACAGGTAGAGCATTGTGCAGCTGAAGTAGTGGGTGTGGCTGTTTGGATACCGCAGCTGATTGGCTATCGCATTGAGGAACAGGTACCGTCCTGAGAACAGAAGCAGCCCAAGTAAGACATGGGAAAACAGGACACACACTGCTGTAGTTCCACAGGTGTAGGTGTGTGTTACAGGTGTGTAGCTGGGTCAGGTGTCGGGGAGCATAGCCGGGACAGGTAAAAGCGTATGGTACAGGTGTAAGTGTGTGTAGCTGGGACAGGTGTAAGTGTACAGTAGAGGTGTAGCAGCTTGTAGCCGGTACAGGTGTAAGCGTAGGTTACAGGTGTATAGCTGGGTCAGGTGTAGGCGTGTGTAGTAGGGCCAGGTGTAAGCGTATATTACAGGTTCAAGTGTAGGGTACAGGTGTAAGTGTAGGGCACAGGTGTAGGCGCATGGTAGAGGCGTGTGTAGCCGGTACAGGTGTAGGCGCATGGTAGAGGTGTGTGTAGCCGGTACAGGTGTAGGCTCATGGTAGAGGTGTGTGTAGCCGGTACAGGTGTAGGCTCATGGTAGAGGTGTGTGTAGCCGGTACAGGTGTAGGCGCATGGTAGAGGTGTGTGTAGCCGGTACAGGTGTAGGCTCATGGTAGAGGTGTGTGTAGCCGGTACAGGTGTAGGCGCATGGTAGAGGTGTGTGTAGCCGGTACAGGTGTAGGCTCATGGTAGAGGTGTGTGTAGCCGGTACAGGTGTAGGCTCATGGTAGAGGTGTGTGTAGCCGGTACAGGGGTAGGCTCATGGTAGAGGTGTGTGTAGCCGGTACAGGGGTAGGCTCATGGTAGAGGTGTGTGTAGCCGGTACAGGTGTAGGCACATGGTAGAGGTGTGTGTAGCCGGTACAGGGATAGGCTCATGGTAGAGGTGTGTGTAGCCGGTACAGGGGTAGGCTCATGGTAGAGGTGTGTGTAGCCGGTACAGGGATAGGCTCATGGTAGAGGTGTGTGTAGCCGGTACAGGGGTAGGCTCATGGTAGAGGTGTGTGTAGCCGGTACAGGGGTAGGCTCATGGTAGAGGTGTGTGTAGCCGGTACAGGTGTAGGCTCATGGTAGAGGTGTGTGTAGCCGGTACAGGTGTAGGCTCATGGTAGAGGTGTGTGTAGCCGGTACAGGTGTAGGCGCATGGTACAGGTGTGTGTAGCCGGTACAGGTGTAGGGGCGTAGGTGTGCAGGCTCACCCTCGGTGTCCAGGTCCACAGCCAGGTTCTGGAAGATGTCCATGTGGGCTGAGTGGGTGATGGTGCTCATGGAGGGTGTGCTGCCCTTGTTGTGGATGTGGGCGATGGCCTGGGTGCCCACGTACAGCACCAGTGCGTTGATCAGCTGGATGTTATACCGGTTCCCCGGCTCGTTCGACACCTGGAGAGACATTCACAAAACATACATACCTTATTATTCTTCCCCTCTTTCGGTTTCTCACACAGAGCCCTGAGACTACATCTAACTGAATCTTCTGTTCAAAGATGCAAGAAACATTTCTGCAATTGAGTAATTCTGTACTGTACAAGACTTTACTAATGCAGTTGTTGAGCAAAGATGCTTTTTAATCCTTATCAGCTACATGCAGGAAGGTACACAGGCAGAAATGCTTTAAACCACAAACTGCCGACTGCTACACAATGCCTTTTTCCCACTAAAACTTTCCTAGCAAACTCTCTGCATCTGACAAGTAACATTTTGCATACACACAGATACAATGCAGAACAAAAAAAGAAAGAAAGCATAAAACAGTTTGTTGAAAGAGTTAAAAAAATGTTAACCTGGTCTATAGATGTGTCACTTTGCTGCAAATGTTTCCAGGGACCCAGAATGGTGCCCCCTACCTGCAGGTTGCTGCGAAGCTCGGATAAAAAGGTGACGGGGGAGCGAGTCTTTAGGTACGAGTCCAGGTCCTTCTTAAACTGAGACGGCATCACTCCCGTGAAGTTGGTGAGGATACGGGGAGCGATGTTGATTTCGCTCAGCATGTCGACCTAGTAGGGAGAGGGACAGCGGGAGGGTTAGATGCGCACAGACCTGGGGAGTGAGGAATTTTGGAACAAGGACAGCATTCCCACAGCAACACTGAAGAAAAAAAAAAAGATGCACTCGATACATTGTTAATCCAACGGCAAAGTAATTCCCTCATTCGCTCATCGATTATTTAATGGGCTTCTGTATATAGGCTGCACAACTTCCTGGAGGGTTTGCCTTTATTTTTTTTTCCCCCTCACCAACAAATCCAGTTACTTTCGATTTATGTTCTCATTTCTAAACAGCTGTAAACAGGAGTATTGATCAACTCCTGCACAGCAGGGGGTTGGTTGAAATTTTGGGGGAAATACATTTATTTTTGTCCCTATAGTATATGCGAATATTGAACATCACAACCATCTTGAATAAGGCAATGAGGCTGTGACAGGTTGCGGTGTGTGTGAGAGAGGGTGTGTATATGTGCGTGTGGTTACCTTCAGGTTGGGGGTGAAGGGGTCAGGCAGCCGCATGTTGCGGGGGAAGGCGCTGAGGATCAGGTTGCGCAGCTGGATGCAGTTGGGCGGGATGACGTCACAGAAGCCGTAGTGGTAGTCGCACAGGAACTCTGGGAAGTCATGCAGCAGGACCAGCAGCACACGCAGAGTGCCCTGGAGATTCAGAGGGGAGCGGCGGCCATTTTAGATCAGCAGAGCAGTGACCAGTGGAGTAATCCCTACAATAGCACTATTTTACAGCCTGTTAAATATCAAGGATAAATACATGTTACTTATGTAATCATTAGGTAACTACTTTGATTTCAATGGAAAGTACTATGAAACTAAGTTAGTAAGAACCATATGCAAGTACTATGTAAACATATTTTACAGCCCATTTCATAGTACATACCTTTGAAATCAAAACGGTTACCCAATAAGTACCTGGTATTTACTCAAGTGATTACTAGGTAATTAACAGCATATCAAATAAAGCGTTACCATCTCAACTACTGTAGTAGACAGTTTTTACCTGACTGTAGTGAGACCTTAAATCAGGCCCTTGTCAGGGAACCATTCTCACATGTATCAATGGGCATAAACAGCAGTGTAGGTCAGAAATCCTGGGATAACCTGGTAAAATACAGGTTAATGAAATGAAAGAACACCTTGTAGAGAATCTGCATGTGCTTGTTGAGCTCTACGTTCCTCAGGAAGGGGGCCAGGTACTTGAAGAGGTCGATCAGCAGCTGGGCGTACATGGGCCAGCCCTGAGGAGAGGGGGACGGAGAAAACCATATTAAAGGGATGAGAGGAGAGGCCTGACCAGAGCCAGCACTAAGTTCATTATTATTGTTTTTAAGGGTTTGAGGGGGGTGGGTGGGGGGGGCTTGCCTTCTGCTGAGGGGTGTGAGCCAGCATCCGGGCGATGAAGATGCGGTGAGAGATGAGCTCCAGCCAGGCATAGACGAACCCTGGGGCTTTGGTGGGCCTCAGAATGTGGAACGTGTTGCTGTGGATAGACAGGAAAGAGTCCCAACGTTAGCCTAGCCTCTCCGCTACCTTAGCCTAGCCTCTCCGCTACGTTAGCCTAGCCTCTCCGCTACGTTAGCCTAGCCTCTCCAAAAGGTTAGTCTAAGGGCGGATCGAGACTGACCCCCCCCCCCCCACCATTCGCAGGGCAGAGAGAGGAGCCCATTCCACTAAGGCAGGTTCAGACCTAAGAATCATAAGCTGAAGTTTAAAGACAAACCTGATTTGCTCAATCAACCAGCAACTACCTGTTATGGAAACACTCATAATCGGCTATTTGTGATAAATGGCTAATAAATTGGCTAATGTCTACTCTAACATTCTAAACGTAATGAACTCGTTCTCATTGGCTGCGGTCACAGTCGTGACGTCCTGGAGCTGGACGGTGCAGGGCTGTGATAGGCCCAGGCAGCGGTGCGGGCGGGGCGTACCAGAAGGCCGTGAGGGTCTGGAAGTTGATGGTCTCCAGCACGTGCTCGGGGGCGTTGAGCTCCAGCAGCAGCATGATGAAGATGCGGTGGTACGGAAGCTGCTGGAACTCTGTCTGACGCACGTCGTGGTCCTGGATCAGAACGCCCACCACGATGCCCAGAACCTGCCGGAACAGCCCGGGGGCCCGGTTACACAACACGCCATCACCGCACCCCAGACACAACCACCAATCACCACCTCCCAAAGTTTACAACTCACAGCAAAGAAACATGAGCCCTTAACTTAATACATAGACTCCATTATTATAGGGGCAGCCTATAGCCTAGTGGCTAAGCTTGACAGGGACCTGGAAGGTCGGTGGTTCAAGCCCCAATGAAGCCATGATAAGCTTGGCACATCGGTTGGGCCCTTGAGCAATTGCCCACATTGCTCCAGGGGAGATTGTCCCCTGCTTAGTCTAATCAACTAAGTCACTTTGGATAAATGAGTCTGCTAAATAGCATGTAATTGATATTATGTTATGACTCACTCCCTTTGCTAGAAACATCATTTTCCATATCCGTGGAAGCTTCAGAGCTGGAAACGCGCCGAGGAGCGTGTCGGCATTACCGCCGCTTGGACCCACCTTGTTGAGCAGGTTGATCTTGGTGACGGTGTTGGTGGCCTCGCCCGAGTGCTTGACGAGCAGGGCGATGAGGCGCACGAAGGCGTCCAGGTTGTGGTAGCACTTGGCGCGGATGATGGCGGCGCTGGCCGCGGGGTTGTGCTGCTGCTCGGCCTGCGCCCGGTAGCTGATCTCCACGCACATCTCCGTGCACAGCCGGAAGAAGCGCGTGATGAGGTCGTCCGTCTTCAGGATGCCCTGCTGGTGCATCTGCAGCGGGGCGTCGGGAGACGAACGCAGCCGGTTACTGCCAGACCCGGGCCGGGGCGGCCTAGACTAGTGCGGCCATCGTTAAATCTGGACCTGGTTTTCTTCTCTCCCAAGTAATAAGCTGAACAACTGATGCTACCGATTGACCAGACTGTCTTCACATAAAGGTACAGCTCACTGTTGGGCCCTTGAGCAAGGGCCTTAACCCCACATTGCTCCAAGGGGGTTAGCCCCTGCTTAGTCTAATCAACTGAAGTCACTTTGGATAAAAGAGTCAGCTAAATAAACTCACGCAATTGCTTCGGATTCAAATACTTTTCGGTGCTTGATTGATCTTGCCTGGCGCAATTGAGCCAACTAGAAGTTGGGGCTTGCAGTTTGACATTTCAGTTTCCAGACAAGCTTAGTAAAGCATAGAAAAGTATTAGAATCCAAAACCATTACATTTTTCACCCTGTCTGCCTGCAGCCTCTGACAAAAACAGAGTAAACAATTTACAAATGTTGATGTTATTTCCTGCCAGGAATTATTCCCTGGGAAACTCCAAATGGCTCAGATTCAGATTGATAAACTATTCTGGAGTCCCATTTCTGTTGCAATCCAGACGGGTGCATAAAGCAGGGCTTCTCAAACCTCTCCTTGGGGACGCCAAGCCGGTTCCAGGAATATCATGTTCAACCTCAAGCACCACACACGATGCAAATAATGATAAAACCTTGACTAGTCGCATCAGACTGAGATGGAGCACACCAAATCCCCTGAGAGCAAGCTGGGGGGGGGGGCATCCCTGAGGAGGAGAGGTCTGAGAGGCGCGGGGGGTAATGGCCCACACTCGCACGACGGCCGTACCTGGCCCACGAAGGCGGAGAAGGCCTTGGTGCTGTCGCGGCCGGCGGCGGCGGAGTGGTACAGGTTGACCCACTCCCTCAGCAGGTACTCCGCCTTCTCCCGCAGGCCGGGGGGGTCGTCGTACTCCGACGCCTGCGAGATCCCAGAGTGCATCATGAAGTTGGGCCCGCCGTGGGCGCGGTCGATCATGGCCTCGTAGTTAGAGCGCACCACCTCCATCAGCTGGGGGAGCCTGGGAGCGCAAGAGGAGCAGAGCACCGGTTACCCACAATGCACTACATTACCCACAATGCACTGAGAACATCCAATAAATGACAACATATTTCTTAAAAAGTAGAAGACTCTTTCAAGTTCAGTAGTTCTTTAAGGGCAGGGCTCAGAGGGCAATCCCAACCATCAGCTTTAGCCTAGTGCTAAGAGTCCAAGTCTAGTGTTCCTCTGTGAAAGGCACTGTGCATGTGTGACGGTGAACTGCAAGATTTATCATTGCTTTAACGCTATATTTTGCCCAAGCAAACCGTCCATTTCATTCCTAACAAGTTAGGCGATCCAACAACCAGCGCACATCCAATGGACCCATAGTTTTTCTTTTTTAAAGCGCTCTGCTCTATAGTTGCTCTGGTTCCCGTGTGAGAGCTGAAAGCCTCACCCCTCTGGGGCGTTGGCGCGGGAGTGGGTGCTGGTCCTCATCAGCGTCTCGATGGTGTGGAACAGGTCGGCCTCGGTGATGTGGCTCACGCTCCGCTCGTCCACCAGCAGCAGCTTCACCAGCTGCATGGCGAACGCCACCGCCATGTAGTGCAGCCCGTTCTCCATCGACTGCAGAGAGGGAGGGGGAGGGGGGGGGAGAGAGGGAGAGAGGGGGGGGAGAGAGGGAGAGAGGGAGGGGGGGAGAGAGGGAGAGGGATAGAGGGTTGGGGGGGGGAGAGGTGGGAGGGGGACAGGAAGAGAGAAGGAAGGTAAAGGAAGGAGCAAGACAGACGTCCCAAATTTAGCATGTGAGATTAACTTGCATCTAACAAGACGCATTAAGGCCTTTTGGGCTACAATATTCTCAGAAATAATGCATGGCCAACAACCAAAATCGAGGTGCATTGCAGGGTCCTGAGAATGGAGGGTGTATTTAACTCTTGGGAGATCGAGTAGTGATCGTTACATCAGCATTAGAATGTTGAGTTCTAATCACGTGATCTCACACCTTGAAGAACAGACCAAGTTTGCATGCATACACCCGTACCCAGACCACTTTATGCTCTGAACCGAGTGCTCATTGGTGGAGACGCATGAGGACAGCACGCGGGGCGTGCGTGCGTGCGGGTACCTGCGCCAGGTGCAGGTCGTACTGCTGCATGTTGACCAGGTGGTTTCGGATCAGCAGCTCCACCGCCTCCACGTTGTACTTGTACTCGTCACGGCACTCGATCAGGCAGCTGGGACAGGCGGGGATTAGTCACACTGTGCCCCAGGAACAACACGCCAATATGTACTAAGCCAGTGAGTTAAAAGGAAATTAAAATATTTGAGGACTTCATGCCGTTAAAGAGAAAGAATTTTCAGCCCAATATTGAAAAAGGTCACTACATCTACAAAAGATTATAGAATTTACTCTTAATAAACTGACCAAATTGTGAAACACAGTTGAGTTAACATGCTCATGTGTAATAAGCCCTACTGAGAGCAGTGCTAAGGGCGTGTACAGGGTGTAATGAGCCCTACTGAACGCAGTGTTAAGGCCGTGTACAGGGTGTGTAATAGGCCCTACTGAACGCAGTGTTAAGGCCGTGTAGTGTGTGTAATAAGCCCTACTGAACGCAGTGTGTCTCAGCTCTGTAGAGGCCCAGCCATGAGGGGGACAGAGCCTGGCTTTAGGAGCTGAGAGCTGATGTGGCACTACAGCGTAACCCCTTCAGTCACAGAGCTCAACCAGGGGCTTAAATAATAGTGCAGATAGTGGAGTGGGGTCATCACATTATCATCACTTATATACTCTTTTCCAGACCAATGTACGATATATAATAAGTCAAATGTCACTGCGTAGGATTGAAACACTGAAACAGCCCTGGGACTCACCGGGTGATCTGCTTGTTGCACCACTGCGGCCCGTAGGCCCGGCCGTCCTGCAGGGCTTTCAGCACCAGCAGGTGGCACTCCCGATACCGCAGGAGCAGGTCCGCATCCGCCCCGCTGGTGGCATCTAGCAGGCCCTCCACCGCCTGGGGAGAGGGGGAGAGGGGGGAGAGAGGGGGGAGAGAGGGGAGAGAGAGGGGAGAGAGAGGAGGGAGAGAGGGGGGAGAGAGGGGGGAGAGAGGAGGGAGAGAGGAGGGAGAGAGGGGGGAGAGAGGGGGGAGAGAGGGGGGAGATGAGCCACGTTTACCTCAGGTAATCATTTTCACACCAAAGAAAGGAGTGATGTGCAGCCCAGCCCAGCTGAAACCCTACCACGGTAAGGGCATTAGATTTTTGTAAATATCACAACTCGTAAACATGTATAAAAACAATAAAAATAAAAGCGCGCACACTCACAACTTAATGGTTTTAGGTGTTAGAACAGGTTAAAGCCAAGTCCTAAACTACATTACATTTTGAGAGGAGATTATCCACACAAAACAGTCCAGGACTAGGCTTAATATGCATCTGCGAACCCAGGCCGTACATTTCCTCTTCTGATGAAAAAAGGACTCTACAGATCAAGGGCGACGAGGCTTAACCAAAAGGGCTGTTGTAGGTGCAGGTTTTTATTTTAGCCCACGACTACAACCAACTAATCACGGGCTTCAACCAAGACCTTGGACCAGCACAATCAGGTGTCTTAGTGCCGGGCTGAAAGGAGAACCGGCCCTTTTGGGACTGGACGCTGTGGCCCTCGTTTGGGAGAGACGGACCTTCTGCAGCAGGCCGAGGGCGGCGATGCCGTCGCGGGAGTTTCGGGCCAGGGCCACGGACTCCAGCAGGCTGCGCAGCGCCTGGGTCTGCGGGTTCAAGGCCAGGGCCGGCGGGACGGCGTGCAGGTGCTGCTCCAGGTCCGTCATGCACTTATCATAGATCTGGGCCACGTCATCCGCCGCCCACGCCTGTTGCTGTGGAGACGACCGGGGAGAGAAATGGGTGAGACCAACGGTATATTTAATAAAATAGGAGTATCTAAAGCGTCTATCTCGAATTTCTTAGTTTTGGAGGATTTAGCAACATCTGGTGATTGGTGGTGAATGGTAGAACCATTTGTTTTCACACTCCAAACGCTAGTTTCAATGTTTCATCTTATTTCTTTTAGAAGGTAACCGAGCTGCACTGAATTTTGGAAGAAAGAAGACTACCTAGAGAAAACCAACAACATTGTCTGATACTGTATCAATCAATATGTTCAATATTGAACATATCAAATCTAATTTTAAAGATCATGCGTGCATCGTACCTAGGGCAATAGTGGGGGGGAATGTAGCACCCAACACTTTAGACACTTTAGAACTCATCATTCTGTGAGGGTGTCAAATATGCAATTTTTTTTTTTTTTTTTTTTTTTTTTATATGAAAAGCACTTTAAAAAGGGAAGGGAGGGGTTGGTGTACCTTCATGGGCTGGGCGAGGAATCCAGTGGGCTGAGACAGGTCGTTGCTAGGCAGGAACCCGGGAACATTGCGGGCAAACTCCTCATAAACAGCCAGCTGTTTAGGGTCCACACCTCCCACCTGCAGGAACCAAAAAATACAGCTTAAACACTTACTCAGAAGAAGGAGGAGAGAGCAGAGAGGGAGAGAGAAGGAAGGAGAGCGAGCAGAGGGAGGGATAGAAAGAGAAGGAAAGAGAGAGGAGGAGGGAGGTATAGAGAGAGCAGAGGGAGGGAAAGAAAGGAGGGAGAGAGCGAGCAGAGGGAGGGATAGAAAGAGGAGGAAGGAGGTATAGAGAGGGAGAGCAGAGGGAGGGATAGAGAGAAGGAAAGAGAAGGAGGAAGGAGGTATACAGAGGGAGAGCAGAGGGATGGAGAGAGGGGAAGAGAGCAGAGGGAGAGATAGAGAGGGGAGAGAGATGGAAGGAAAGTGAGAGACTGACCTTTAGCCTGATCTGCTCGGGCATGCGCTCGGCCTGGTACGTCAGCACCACCGGGTCACAGTAGCGCCGGCCCTCCTGCCGAGCGTGCTTCCTCAGCTCAAACTCCTGCGGAGAGAGGGTGTGAGCGGCCAGACTGTGGGCGTGTGCGTAATCATGCGACATTTCTAGTTTATGACATACCACATTTTACTGACTGCCTACATATTTACCTCGTAAACTAGACTTGACGCTCATGGCTATGGATAACGGATGCTTCATGCAAATTTGACCTCATCTCTTCTGTATTTATACAATGATCTTTGGTATGCAATTACTGCGCTGTCACTTGGGATAAAAGCATCCGCTAAATGTTACACAACACTGGTGACTCACGGTGGCCAGCCTCTTGTCCATCTCTGGCCCGGCCTTCTCCACAGCGGTCTTCTGGATGAAGCAGCAGGCCAGCTCACAGTTGTCCTGGGCGATACGGGCAGCTGCCTCCTCCATCATCTCCCTCTGCTGGGGCGTGGGGGCCTGGGGAGGGCACAGTCTCAGTCAGGCTCAGACAGCAAGGGCTGTGTGTGTGTGTGTGTGTGTGTGTGTGTGTGTGTGTGTGTGTGTGTGTGTGTGTGAATGTGTGTGTGTGTGTGTGTGTGTGTGTGTGTGTGTGTGTGTGAATGTGTGTGAATGTGTGTGTGTGTGTGTGTGTGAATGTGTGTGTGTGTGTGAATGTGTGTGAATGTGTGTGTGTGTGTGTGTGTGAATGTGTGTGTGTGTGTGTGTGTGTGTGAATGTGTGTGTGTGTGTGTGTGTGTGTGTGTGAATGTGTGTGTGTGTGAATGTGTGTGTGTGTGAATGTGTGTGTGTGTGTGTGAATGTGTGTGTGTGTGTGTGAATGTGTGTGTGCGTGTGCGTGTGAATGTGTGTGTGCGTGTGCGTGTGAATGTGTGTGTGTGTGTGTGTGTGTGTGTGTGTGTGTGTGTGTGTGAGAGTGTGTGTGTGTGTGTGTGTGTGTGTGTGTGTGAGTGTGTGTGTGTGTGTGTGTGTGTGTGTGTGTGTGTGTGTGTGTGTGTGTGTGTGTGTGTGTGTGTGTGTGTGTGTGTGTGTGTGTGTGTGTGTGTGTGTGAATGTGTGTGTATAAACTCCGTACCCTCAGCGCGGCGGCGAAGCTGCTCTTCAGGTTGGTGGCGATGCTCATGAGCAGGGGCTCTCGGCAGGTGATCATGGCCATGCCGGCGGTCAGGTTGCGCATCATGTGATGCGCCGCCACGCGCATGCGGGACTCCTCCGAGTCCAGCGCAAAGTCCTTCCGCACGATCTGCTCACACGTCGTCATGGCGATCTTTATGGAGCGGTCCACCACGGGGTGCACCAGCTCCTGCACCGCCCGCTCGATGGACTGCCTCACACACTGCTTCAGCTGGGGGTGCGCCTGCAGCAGCGGGATCTGTGTGGAGGGGGAAGAGTCTGCATCAACACTGCACTGAACCTGGGCTCTACAGAGCTCCCATCTGCATCAACACCGCACTGAACCTGGGCTCTACAGCTCCCATCTGCATCAACACCGCACTGAACCTGGGCTCTACAGAGCTCCCATCTGCATCAACACCGCACTGAACCTGGGCTCTACAGAGCTCCCATCTGCATCAACACCGCACTGAACCTGGGCTCTACAGAGCTCCCATCTGCATCAACACTGCACTGAACCTGGGCTCTACACAGCTCCCATCTGCATCAACACCGCACTGAACCTGGGCTATACACAGCTCCCATCTGCATCAACACCGCACTGAACCTGGGCTATACACAGCTCCCATCTGCATCAACACCGCACTGAACCTGGGCTCTACACATAGCTACATTGCAGGGGGCAGTCAGCTTTAACACTGCACTGTACCAGGACTATACATAGCTACATTTTAGGAGTGTTTAGCGGGAGAGTCTTTTAAGGCCAGACTGAACCAGAGTTATACAGTGCCCCCATTTCAGCATGTCCTTTTAGGCTGAAAGATATCATGGTTGAAGACTCACGTTGACATTGATGTTGATGTGGGGGGCCAGGCCAGCCAGGGCGTAGACGTTGATGTCATGGTAACTGAACTGGGGGGTGGGGGGCCCGGTGGCTGTGCAGGTGGTGGTGGTGGCGGGTGTGGGGGGCGCAGTGGCGAAGGGAAGACAGTCTCCTGTTGGGTAAAAAATTTAGAAATTAAGTTAGAAAAGGAAGCAGAAGAGCACAATAGCACAAACTCAACTAGAAACTTCCATCACTACACTGGATGTTTCTGACACTATCAGACTCCGTATATCGGTGTGCAACCCTGTGCAGGCCCTGGACAGCCACAGTGAGCACTGATCATCTAAAGTAGGGATGATCAAATCTGGCCCTCAAATCCAAATCCAGCACTGGTTTTCTTTTCCCTGGGTAATCTAGATTAGTCTAGATTACCCAGGCTAGTCTAGCCTAAGTGGTTTTAAGGTGGAAAACAGAACTTAGTAGACCTGGTCTCTCGCCTGGGCCAGGAGGGCAGACCTCCCCTGCTGCATAAACACACTTTCCGCAGGGCACTAAGAGGGGGGTGGAGGGGAGAGGGGCGCGGGCGGCACCTGTGGGGACGATAGGCAGCATCTCCTCGGGCGGCTTGGCCTCTTTCTTTGGTGCGGACAGCTGCTCCTCCAGACTCTTCAGCTTGTCCTTGTCCTTCAGCAGGCTCCCGGGCTTCAGGTCGTTGATGTCCAGCGACAGGTTCTTGCACAGAACCTCGATCTCAAACTTCAGATTCAGCTGGAGGGACAGAACCATAGGCTATGGTCAAACTAAGCCCCCGAGAAACGCCCTGAAAAGCTCATCGTCTGACAGGTTCCAAATACAGGCAGCGTCAAGAGATGATTAAAGGTGAAGGTGTGAGGAGCCAAATATGGAATTGGGATGTTCGGTTAAGAACAAACAAGTGATTAGAATGTTCTTCGAACACACAAATGCGGAAATAACAGTCACTACTGGTGAGAGAACCCTAACCTAGCAGGCATTTGACCAGGGAGTAAATGGAGCTACAATATATTTAACAAAATTGGAAAGAGGAACCTACCTAAATTTTGTATTTCAAGTGAAATACGGGAATTTTAAAAACACTTGTCGGCATTAGCTCACGTTCTGAAGATGCCAAAACAAGACGAACAGCAGAGAGGAGGGGAACTGACCTTCAGATCATGCTCCTGGTGCAGCTCTGCCAGTACATTCATAATGGCCATAGTCCAAGGGTTCTGGGGTCTGAATATCTGCATGGGGGAAAGATAGGCATCAGTGTCAGTGTATTTCAGCTCCATGCAGAAATGGATGCACGCCATACTAGTTAGGATACCCCTTAAAACTACTGCCAAGCAGAGTGTAGACTAAGAGACATCTGCTCTGTATATAAATCCAGAGTATACAGTCAGCCCTAAAGCTGCTCCCAGTTTCGCTAGTCCATACCGCAACCTATAAAACTGCTCTGAAGTTCTACTCTGCACACAGTGTACTACTCTTCCATAGTCTGGGCCCACAAACCCAAGTGACACTGCCCACAGCTCTAAAACCGCAGCGCAGTGGTGGCCGTTGGGCACATTCCAGGTGACAGGGGGTGGATTTCAGAAACGGGACAGGGTGAAAAGAGCAGAGAGCCAGACATTACCATGCTCCTCAGACTGGACTCCAAGACTTTGGCAACGAACGGGACAACGTAGAGCAGCTCCTGCTGTCCCTTTACATAAGCCTCCAGCAGCAGAGACTTCACCTCCAGGTCCTAGAGCCAGACAGAACACAATCAGCACAACACGGCAACCCACGCACTGGTACAGGGGGCATTCAGCAGAACATGGCAACCCACGCACTGGTACAGAGGGTAACCAGCGCAACATGGCAACCCTTTCCATCTATCCATCTAAATTAAAACTGGAGTAAAAGGCTATCTAAGGAGCTACGTGTAATCCAGTAAACCAGCTCTAAACATAGAAATGCATAAATCTCAGGAGTCTAAGGCTCACGCACCGTGTACAGTATGGGCTTGTTCTTGGCCAGGGTGATCATCCCGAGCCAGTGGCCCAGGTTCTTCAGCAGAGATCGGTCGGAGAAGTTGGCCGCAGCCTTGTCAGATGTCAGCAGAACCTGTCCATTAAGATGGGCCAAAGTTATTTTAAAATACATAAATGGATAAAAGGGTAGGACTCTGCCTTAATGATAACAGGTTCTCTTTAAACAGGTGTAATAAAATTCATCCAACTGGTGGATAGCCGCTACAGAACCACTTAAACGGGCAGAGAAAATGGCATCGTCTAACCTTGATGTTTCTGTAGGTCTCGTTCAGGACCATTTTGACAAATTCGGGGTTCTTGAGCGTGTCCAGGAAGTTGGAGTAGAGGCTGTGAAAGTTTGGTTCGATGCTGACCCGCTTCATGACCAAGTACTGAGAGACCCAGGGCATGAACTCCTCCTTCACCGTCTCCTTCAGCTCCTCAACCTGCACAAACACGGGACAGAGGGATCATCTCCAATTAAAACCATCTCCAACTTACTTATATATTCCATTTAAACATGACCAATACCCACTATACCTCACCTCACTTACGCTCCCTATTTTTCCAGCTAGTCTTCTGCTTTAACTGTAACCAGTTCAGCCAATTTGAATAGATTTTACTACATTTCTACCTTCACACCTTGATGGCTGGGTTCCTCCTGAGATTTCTGCCCACTGGGGAGTTTACCTCACGTACCTGCTATTTTAGCACTATATGGCATGTTTACCCATTTCCTTACTGCCCTTCTGTTACAAATGACTGCGAAAGTCTGCTGTAAACAAATAAAACTGACCCAATGACATGATACCTTAAATTTCAGTCTCATAAGAGCAGCATCAGGGGGGGGGGATGGAGGAGTTGAAAATGCCAAAACCAACTCCAAAACAAATGTAATGTTCATCGGGGGGAAAAAGCCCTCGACCAGACCTCACCTTCTGGGTCATGTTGGACTGTGAGAGATTGTTGAAGATGAACGCGATCTTCTCCTGCACGTTCTCCGGAGGCTCCACAATCCGCTCTGTTTGGTCTGTTGCCACCAGCAGGGTGTCGATGTTGGTCGTATTAATAGACGGCTGCAAAAAAACATTGCAGAAACTAAATATTCAGCGAGGGGGGGTGGGAAAAAAAAAATCTATATATTATTTTACAAAAAACAGGTCTGAGCATTCAGGCTAGGTTTCCATGCAATATGTCCAAATAGAAAATAAACTGCTATGAAAGAGGGAAAACTTAAGTTTCCAGCTACAGACTTTAACAGCATGGCATTACTGTATGGAGAGGTCATCTATATGCATGCGTATATATGTATGAGGTAGGTAAATAAGCACAGACAGACACACATACCCCGACTTCCCTGGCGTTACCGATACTCACTGGAACGTCCTTCTTGAAGCTGACGGCGGTGGGGCGGGTAATGGTAGTGGTTTTGGCAACAGTGGTTGTGGTGGATGTGGTTACCATGGTGCTGACCTGTCCCGGGAGGGGGGCTTTCTGGGGTGCCTGCGACTGGGCCTGGGCGAGGGCCAGGCTGCCGGGGGTGGTGATGGAGCCCTGCATCTTCACTGGGGGGTCTCGTGACTGCTGGCCGTACTCGATATACTGCACACACAGGATATGGAAAACGCGAAACGGGAGACTTATTCATCTCGAAGTAGACCCGGCGGCAGGGGGCTCCACTTTCAGAGGGAGCGCATGCACACGACTAACATGCAATATATATATATATTTAAAAAATAAAAGAAAAACATTTATAACAAATAAAAACAGATAAGGGGGGGGGGGGGGGGAGAGAGAGAAAGTAATCGAAGTACTACATTAAGGCAGTAAAATCAGTCTAAATGCATTTCATGTAAATTAATGCTTAGAGCACGCAAAGATATCAGATGGGACAAGATGCTCAAAATCGCCTTCCAGGCGCAAAGGTGTGGAACAAGCCTTAAACAAGCCTACGTTTGCCCTTGAGGATGGAAAACCCCCCCCCCCCCCACGCCTCCTCCCCCCCCACGCCTCCTCCCCCAAAGGGCTACGTGAATAAGCATCTTGGCCACATCCTAACATCTTTGCTGTATCCCGAGAAACCAGTTTACCTCCTGTAAATGGTGAGGGAACTGCAGGAAGTGTGGGATGGAAGCCAAGTGCTGACAGTACTGGGGATAGTCCTTCAGTCTGAGGGAGGAAACAAGAGATTAAGACTGCGTTCTCAGGGCGGAAACCGACGTTAAGACTGCGTTCTCAGGGCGGAAACCGACGTTAAGACTGCGTTCTCAGAAACAGAAAATACAACTCCCTACCAGGGTTCGACAGATCTCCCCTTTTAGGAGCATTTGCCCCGGATGACGGATTATATTTCGAGTCGATACACACCCAGTAATTGGGACACACAAGTGTGCGCCTTCATCTTTTCAACTCAGGATCACGTGCGCTCCGTGGTAAAAGAAATCTTGATGTAGAGCCCTGCTACCAAATGCCATTTCCAGTATTAAAACACCCAAATCTAACAGGACCTAGTTAGGTCAAAGAAAGCAGGACCTCTTACCGATTTTTAAATCTATCTAGTGCAGCGATGCCGAAGTAGTACATTTTGGAGCCGAAGGGCTTGCGCAGGGCCTCGAGGACGTAGCGCAGCGCCAGACCCAGGGCCATGTACGTGACCAGGCCCTTCTCGATGATGCCGCCGAACAGGCAGGCGGTGATGTGCAGCTCCTTGTCCGGGTACTGGGGGAAGAAGCGGTACTCCTCGAACAGGTTCCTCAGCATGCAGTTGAAGACCTCGCGCTCACGCTTAACACTGGAGTCCTTGAAGCGCTGCAGCATCTCCAGCACCTGGGAGCGGGGGGACGGAGACGGACGGAGACACGCACACAGACGCACGCACGCACACAGACGCATACGCAGACGCACAGACACACACACACACACACACACACACACGCACGCACGCACAAACAGACACACGCACAGACACACGCACACAATGTAAATGGAAAAATCCCATCTGCAACATCTCACCTGTACCCATCACTTCCATTAATCATATTACACAAACACTGACGACCAGAGGTCACACTAGGCAATGCAATTGCATTTTTGGAACACAGGAGATCTAAAAATGAGCATTTCACACTAGTTGTTACTAGTTCACACTAGTTCACACCAGCGTGTGCCATCAAGCCCCTCCAGCTGGTCCAGAATGCTGCAGCCCGCCTGATCACCAGTCAGCCCAGGTCGGCTCATGTCACCCCGCTTCTCATTGGCCTCCACTGGCTTCCCATTGCCGCACGCAACCGTTTCAAGGCCCTAGTGACTTGCCTACCACTGTCAGAACAGCAGAATCCCTCCCCCTATTTCGACGCAGACTCAAAACCCACCTTTTCAAACTCTACCATAGTCCTCCCTCCTGATTTCCCCTGCCCCTCCTTTCTGATATCCCTATCCTTGTCTAACCCCCCCCGAAAAAAAAAAAAAAAAAAAGCACTTCTGATGACAACTATGTTTAGAACAGCATTTCCTGTGTATTTTGCTAGTTTCTGGATGTGATGCTCTGACTTATGGTAGAACCTATGCACTTGTAAGTCGCTTTGGATTAAAAGCGTCTGCCGAATGACTAAAATGTAAATGTGAATGTAGTTCACTTGCGTTCTGATAAAAATAGGTTTAATATATGGAGCATAGTAAGCCCACAATAATAACACCATATATAGCTTGCCCACACAGAGGCAGAAGAAAAATAAAAAACAACTTTAAAAGGCCAACAATGACAAACCATGAATAACCTAATACAAGAAAGCAATTTGCGATCACATTGGCACAGCGGGCATGAAAAATACAGCTCCTTAATTCCAGTTTAGCCTCCCACTGACAGCATGTTGTGGAGGAGGTAAGTCAGAATGCAGTTTTTTATTTTTATTTTTTTTATACTAGCCTTCCTTTTTGACAGCCCAAAGCAACATTTTTTGATCCAGACAACCCTCCAGTAGGCTTACCTCGTCAACCGACATGGTGGGGTGTGGCGGGTGGTTGTAAATGCGCTGGAAGTAGCTGTTGGCCTCATCGTCGATCTCCTTGCTAAAGTGCTGGTTGGCCTCAGGCCACACCTGAGAGAGGTCAGCTGGGAAGGGGGGGGGGGAGACGAGCATCACACCCTGGATTCACACATCTGTGACAGCCACAGTCAACCAGCAGGCCTGGCACACAATCAGTAAACGGGTCATTTTGTCCCCCCAAGGCAATTTGGGCTAGGGCGTTTAGCGCTTTGTGGAAGTTACAAGCCATACAAGCAGGCATATCTGGGATTAACGGGGCAAGCTCTTGTGGTGCCAATTGCTTTGGCTCCAATGTGAACGGATTAATGCCGCAAACTTAATTATTGGGGGGGAGAAAGAAATAAATCACACAAAACTATCCAAACTTCGATTACTTCTTAGAACTTAAAGTGGCGAGGTCACCCTCGATTATGACTTTCCGCATGCCACTCAAACTGATTGAAGTCACAAGACAAAAACTCCAAAGGGTGCAAAAGCTCAGGCTTCTGAAAACAAACCGATCGTCCCTAAAAAATAAATAAAATAATTTTTAAAAATCAACCTGCATCAACAAAAGACGACCTAAATGCATGTCCTCCCGAGGAGCATAGAACGTCTTTCACAACAAACGCTCCGTTTCTACAGTCATTTCTGATAGCGTCTTAGACAGCATTTCTCCTTGCTAGCATTCGGACAGGTACAGAAGACAGTGTGGGGAAACCATGGCTGTGGGTTGATGAGCTTACTGTTAAGGCCAGTTTATAGTCCAGTGACGCTCCACTGAAATCACAGGATGTTCCTGAACATTCTACTGACAGTAGTCCTGTCCTCAGCATTCTAGTTACCCAGAGTATAAACCAAATGTCGCTGTGACCAGCCAACATCCATTGGACGTTGTCGGAGGCAGTGTTGCTCTGTCACTGGACTACAAACCGGCCTTCATCCTGACTGGAACAGTGCGGTGCTAAGCGACATTGTTTCAGTGGAAGCACAGCAGAGAAGAGACTCTCAGTCAGTCAACACCACAACCACTTACAGGCCTTCATCTTACTCTGCTGGAAGGTCGGGGGGTTGAGTCCCGGGGTGCTCATCTTCCTCGTCACGAACGGGTCGCTGCTCACGGCCGGCATGCCCAGGCCAGAACCGATTCCGGACAAGCTCCCGCTTCCCAACGGACCTGACGGGACCGGACAGGAAATGTGAGTCATGTGATCGGTACATCGTGCGCATGCTTTTATCTGTGTGGTGCCGTGTGGAACAGCTTGCCAGGACATGCAGTGGAGGCAGAAACACACTGGGTTTAAAGACCAGGCTCGATACAGTGCTTTTAGGTCAACTAAACATTAGCTGGGCTTTCGTGGAAAAAGGAGAGTATTGCTGAACTGAATGGCCTGTGTCGGCCATTATGTTATGTTATGTTATCTGTTTGGGTGCAAGCTCATCCAATAACAAATACCTGATAGTTCATTGCGAATGTGAATGTGTGGCATTCTTGCAGTTCACCCAATACATAGTAAAAGTATCTCGCTACGTTGTATTCGGCTTTGTACGTCACGCCAGATAAGTGTGCCAAAATATTTAAATACGTCTGGTACGGTACGTGAAGTATTGGTTCTGCCCATAGGACATGAGGCCCCAAACACTCCCCCAGAGCAGTTGTTGCCTTTAGAATGCCCTCAAAGATGTACAACGGCACCAGTTTACAAAAGCTTGATGTCAGCAACAACCAGTGATAAAAAGTTTATGTAACTTCCATTAAAAAGAGCAACTTTTCTGGTAAGATGCCCCGAATTTATGAAGTCCAGGTAGATTTTGTTTGTTACTCTAGCACAGATCGATTTTGTCCGCAGGGTTACCACTCTATAGATAACAGGACAAAACACAGTGCAGCCATCTGCAACAGGTGACCAAAAATGCTCTTTACTGAACATTTACATGCTGATGTAACAATAACTACTGGTGATAGAAAGCAATAGTGTTCAACTTTAAAATAAAAAAAGTCTACTCTTCAAAGGGTTAATACTGCCACAATTTATCCAACTGGATTACCCTTCATGCCCCAAAATTACTGCCCGCCCACCCCATCCAATTGAATTGAATTGGTTCGTACCTGGCAGCTGGGAGGACAGGCTCCCCAGGCCTCCAAACGGGGTGGAGGGGGCGGGGTTGGACAGCGTGGGGAAGACCTTGGCAGGGGACTGGGGGTTGCTGAAGGTGGACCCCAGCGGGGTGGGGAACCCGGGCATGCTCTGCGTGTGGGAGGCAGTCGAGCCCCCCAGGGTAAGGGTGCCCATGGCTGACAGGGGGTCGATCTGCGACACAGGAGAGAGCCGCACAACAAACCATCAGGCCTTTACCCAAACTACTGACGTCAGGCTGTTATTCAAAACACACAACACAAACACTGAATGCTCCAGAAACAAGTACAATTTAGACTCGAGAGAGAAAACATGTATAACGGTTATGGAAAAATTCTAATATAGTGAACAGCTATACTTTGAGCAACGAGATGTAATGAGAAATATCCCAGTTATGGCGATCAGACTGGGGGATTGGCAGCCATGTGCCCCTGCCTGCAGGGCTGGAGTGCCCCACACGCAGAGCATGCCCGGCTAGATCTCTTAATCTAAACTTTGGTTACTGGCATTAGCCATAATAACCACAAACACAATCAACAATTAGCACACTTTCAAAGGCACCTGGGATTGTTCTCTGGAAACCAATCAACACATGCTGATCACTTATTTACAGCCTGCCCAATTGGAGCCTAAACTCAATTTGGATGTACTAGAGAAAAAGCAAGCATTTTAAGCTTAACCACAGGGAATGAGGCTGAACAAGACACCGGGAAAGACAAAACTACTGGTGCTCTACAGCGCTCCCGTGTTTGGAGCCAAAAAATTCCCAAAAATGTGATGTGCACCAACTGAAAACATTAATTTGACTTGCATCCACACATTGGGAAGCATTGGTACGCTTCCAAATTTTTAAACTTTTCAAGGAGCAGTGGGAAAAAATGAGCATAGAACATTGTGCACTCCCCAGGGTCGGCCGTCACACAGCCATTTGAGAAAGGTTTTTGTGATAACCCCCTGGGTTTATCCTTCCCCCCCCAGAGAGCAACCCGCACGGCCGGGCAGAAGAGACGAGAGGTAAGCGGAGCCCATCACCTGCAGGGGGGACACCGATACCTGGACGGGGGAAATGGCGTCCAGGCTGCTGGTGCTGGGCGCGCGGCCCTTGGGCATCACGCCCGGCGGGGGCTGGCGGGCCTTGTTCATCACGTTGCTGCAGTTCGCCACCATGGTGAGGATGGTCTCCGACAGCTCCTGAGACACACTCCTACGGGCAAGCGGGGGGGAGGGGAAGGAAGGGAAACTGGTCAATTTTAAACAGCAAAGAGGAATGGTTAAGTTGAAAATGTTTTGTTTAAATTAAAGGTGATAAAGCTCTCTGGGCTGGTTTCCCCAGACAAAGATTAAGCCACGCCTGGGAGTAAATTGAGTTTGGTGTAATCTCCATTCAAATTTGACTCTAGGACTAGGGCTGGCCGGTGTCAGCGAAACTGGCCCTCTACGCATCATGCTGCATGAAACTACGCCCGATTAGTCATAAATAACTGTCACTACAAAAAAAGCATCAAACAGCTGCGGGGTCCCAGTCATGACAAACAGGATGCACAGCACAGCACCCACATCCTGGTTTAGTCGACACGCTTTCAACAAAGAGCAGATGCACAACCTTCCCGTGCAGCTCAAAAATGTACAAAGAAATATCAGATTGAGTTAACGACTAAGCCGAATAAACAGGAACAGAACTCGGTTGCAAAATCAGCCGTTGTTGAGCCCCTGTGACAGCACAGATGAGCCAGGCCTTCATAAGATGGGATGATCAAATGTATTAAACCCCTTGGGGCAATTTGCATTTGACCCATCCTAGTTACTAAGGAGCAGTGGGCAGCCACAGTGTGGCTCCAGTTCTGAGGCCAGTGCCTTGGTCAAGGGCAACGGCAGGAGCACAGATAACCTGACACGCATGTCTGAACAGAAAGGGTTCAGATTACAGCAGAACACAGCAGGATGCATGGATGCGGAGGACGGACGGACGTACGTACCCCGCACAGGACTGCAGGCAGGCCAGCATGGTGGCCAGCGTCTCCGGGGGGAGCTGGGCGCTTTTGGGCTGGTCCTTCTCCGGGGCCAGCCCCCCCATGATGGAGGGACAGCGCCTCTTCAGGAAGGTCACACAGGCCTGGATGAAGGGCTCCTGACCAAGCACAACACAGCAGGTCAGACTGTGGAAGTAACCTCTTACAGCACCCACAACACACCCAACCAACACAACTAACGACAACACACACCCAACCAACACAACTAACGACAACACACACCCAACCAACACAACTAACGACAACACACACCCAACCAACACAACTAACGACAACACAGACCCAACTAACGACAACGCACGCACGCACACACCCCCAACAAGGCAACACAGCACAGCAGGTCAGACCGTGGAAGTAAACTCTTACAGCACCCAAAACACACCCAACCAACAACAGTACAACGCACGCACGCACGCACACCTTCAGCCCGTGCAAAAGCACCAACCCGCTCAGTCTTCATTTGCTACTCTACACACACATGCACTATCACAGTGGACATCAGCACTACTCAGCTCCATGCCCTCGGGCCGCAGTGTCTGTGGGCATTTCCTGCGCTGCTACACCAGCTGATTTTACCTCTTACTATCGGAGACAAGCAGGTAAAAATAAAATCATGTGGTGTAGCGCACGGTCCGTGCGAACGCCCTCAGACACTGACACGTGGGGTTCAGCAGCACTGGTCTACAGATTCATAATACAATCATTTTCACGTCCATGGAAAGATAAAACGGAAGACGGGCCCCACTCACCCCGTGCTCTCTAATCTTGTCAGTGAGCCATTTGTCAAGTTTGAGGTATTCACGTCGAGACGCAAGTGCAGCAAGGTCAATAACAAAGGCGAATGGAGTGCCATTTAGCAGCATTGATAGAGACTGGAAGAGAAATGTGTCTGGTTAAAATCAGCAAAAAGGTTTAATAAACATATATAAGCACAAGCGATAATTAACAGGGTACCAGCAAGCGGTGCCAATTATGAATTTTCAAGCTGTAAAGACACATAGTGGATGCATAGTAAAAACATTTTGTTGCAAAATGTTAGTTTCATGATGACCTGCCATTGCTGGCTGTCACATGCTGATTGGCTGAGGAAGGCCAACAAGCTTTAAGTGAAATAAAAGCCACGGGCTCATGGACTTTTGCAGACATCGCAAAACAAGTCTGAAAATTTTAATCAAACAAGGAAAAAAAGGAGTTCAATACTAAAGCATGGTTTAAAATGTGGATTTGGAGTCAGTGCAGTGCTAATGAGCTCAGGCAGCAGGGGAGATCAGAGCAGGACGGAGAGCGAGGAGGACTGGGTCCGCCCGTACCTTCAAGTCCTGAGCCACATCCAGGATGCGGGAGAGCTTGGCCTGGTCGTACTGCTCCCCCCTCATGTACCACTCTGCCATCGAGTGCATGATCAGCTGCCGGATGGAAGGAGACTGTCCCTGGGAGAGGAGAGGAGAGGAGAGGGAGGAGAGAGACCCTGTCAGATCAGACACTGCTGCTGTGCGAAAAGCAAGGCGTTCTCTTTCACCTGTTGCTATAACCCGTCTGAACATGCCGCACACGGGCGGGAATATGAAATTAGATTAATATCATGAGCCCCAGTGGGTCTGCAGTGCTCCCTGTATGAGCTGACTGCAACCAAAGCGGCTGGGGATCCTAGTGCTGAGCACAGGCAGACAAATCAAACACTAAGAACTAGCTTAATCACGGGTGAGCGTCAGTCAGCTGTTCCAAACCTCTCCTCAGGAACGCCCAGCAACATACAGGCATTACACCTCAAGCACAGCCAATAGCACTAATGGAGTGCTTGATTAGTTTCACCAGGAGTTCTTGATAGAACAATAAAATACCTGGATCAGACTGGGGTTCCCAGAGGACAGGTCTGGGAAGCTTCCTAACTGAAGCTCAGAGCCAGCGAACATCCCTTGCGGTGTGCGCTGAAAGGGAAGGGGTGGCCGCACTCACCTGGCCGTGCCATGCGTAGTGCAAGATGATGGCGGAGTTGGGGTGGTTGCCCAGGAAGATGGGCATGAGCGTGGAGATGAGCTCGTGGCGCAGCGTGTGCCAGGACGTGCTGATCTGCAGCAGGGCCAGCACCAGCATGTCGGGGCAGTGCTTTATGGGGAAGCTGAAGAGCTGCTTCACCTGCTCGTACTGGCCCACCTCCGACAGCCGCAGGAGGGACTCCACCAGGTCCAGGCTCTTCCTGCGAGGGGGAGGGACGTCACCAAAATCACAAACGCCCTTTTCAACAATTCACCAGACGCTCACACAAATGGTCCCACATTGCACACCTTTGCAGCGCTTTTATTTTAGGCGCTGAAATCCCTAAGACGATGTTTGTGTGGCCCCAGCCCAGTTTTACATGCCCATTCCCCAGCGCCTCTTATGAAGAGCCCGTTTCAGTGGCTGTCTTTAAGGCTCATTGATATGAATGAAGCTCTGTTCTCATCGGCTGACTGGCTGGCTCCATTAAGCTGAACGCAATCTGTGCTGCAGAGCTCTTGGGTTTCTACAGGCTACAAGGTGGGCCGTGCTGAAGTCAGACTCAGCAAATGAGCACATGGTTGTGATGTCACAGCTTGTTTAAATGCAGTTTCTTCATACGGATTGTGTGGGCAGCCGCAGTACAGCACCCGGGGACCACCTCCAATTCAGAGGTCAGTGCCTTGGTCAAGGGCAACAGGATAACACCTAGGGGCAACTTAGACTCTCCAAATAACCCAACACTCCAGCTTTTCTGACTCCTTTTCAGTCACATCAAGGGAAAGCAGTACTGAAGCAAGTGGCTAAAGCAGGGATCATCAAATCCATCAAATCCAGCCCTGGTTTTCTTTTCTCTCAGGTAATTAACTGAACAATTACTGCTACTGACAGGCCCAGACTGTCTTGACACCCGACTCCCAGGTAAAGGGAGGACGGAAAACCAACAGTTCTCAGCCCTCGAAGACCAATCTGGACCCACTTAGACGCCAACGGCAGACCAGTTAAGATAATCACGCATGCAACTCTGGCGCCACCCAGTGGACATAACACTGGGCTGCAGAGCACAGCAAGTGGACACGGGGCCTGATCTGCAGCAGGCCTGCCTAGAGGGGCAGGGCCAGAAGGAGGCGTTTTGGGCCAGAGGGAGGAGTTCTGGACCGGAGGGAGGAGTTCTGGATCGGAGGGAGGAGTTCTGGACAAGAGGGAGGAGTGTTGGGCAAGAGGGAGGAGTTTTGGGCAAGAGGGAGGAGTTCTGGACCAGAGGGAGGAGTTTTGGGCCAGAGGGAGGAGTTCTGGAACAGAGGGAGGAGTTCTGGGCCAGAGGGAGGAGTTTTGGGCCAGAGGGAGGAGTTCTGGACCAGAGGGAGGAGTTCTGGACCAGAGGGAGGAGTTCTGGACCAGAGGGAGGAGTTTTGTACCAGGTAGCGATCTCGCGGTTGTCGTCTTCGGGCGGGGCCTTGAGGATGTCGATGGCGACGGTGTGGCAGGGGTAGTCCGCGAAGCAGAACACCTCCGGGCTCATCAGGGAATGCTGGATGAATGACAACTGGAGAGGGGGAACGAGAGACGGGTGAGAGCCAGGGAGGGGAGGAGGGGAGAACAAGAACATCCAGCATCAGGGATAATATAGACTCGTTTACTACAGGCCCTTACTGCTATAAAGCACAGAAAAGCCCCACCATTAACAGAATGCCAGCAACAACCAACAGAACAGTGATTGGCGGACAACTACATTTAGTGCACACACTTCCTGGACATGCACCAATCGGGCAGGCGGTAGGCTGAGCGTTGCTCTAGGATTGGCGGTGCGTTACCTGTCCCTCGGCGTGTTTCCAGGGCCTGTAGATGAGGTCGACGGGGAACACCTCCATGCCCAGCCCGCGCTGCACCCCGTACACCACCATCTGCAGGCCCTTGCTGTCGCGGATGACGAACCCCGGGTGGTCCAGCTCGTAGGTCACCTCTTTAAAGTTCAGATTGGGGTTCTGCAGGAAAACAAGGTCACCGCTTAAAAAGGACCCCAGTAAAACCTTAGACCGGATTCTGTGGTTTAAAGGTACAATGGGTAATGTCGGACTTTTAACGGTCAATCACAGCAACAAGCACCCTCAAACCACAACACTGTTTTTATCCCTACCCCTTCTGCGCTGACATTGAAACGACATTGGCTGTGGGAATTAGAACCCATTTTCGACCAATGAGCTCAAGCTATTGTGCAGCTATACAATGTTTTGGAACAGAGTGTTGGTCCATCACCTGTATATTTTGAAACCCAAATTTAAGGACTATAAACACAGGCAGAGGGTGAGTCAACATGTCATTGAGCCTTTTACAATGATAGGAAGGGATTTACAATGGTCTTGTAACAATGTTTTACCACAAAACTCTTACCTATTGTTTTGGGAGACAATCGGGAAGACAAAGTTAGAGTGACTCATACAGCCACGAGAGTTCATTTACTTGTGGGTAGTAACGGGTCCCAACCACACCCATACAATCATTTCACTACAGAATTTATGTCTGACTTGTAATGTCTGTTATTCCAGTTAACATAACTTTAAATAGAAATTTGGATGCATCGCTCTGTAGTAATTCTCCAATACATTTTCAGACCCTTTATAGTCACTACGGGGTGGTATGAAATGACTCACGACTTCCTTGACGACGTCGATCAGGACTTCCACATTCCAGGTGTGCGCCTGGGATCCCTCGCTCTTGTCCTTCCCATCGCTCCAGATCCCGCTACCTGGAGCCGAGATGGACTGGAAAGAGGCGGAAAAGCGGGAATAACCACGGTGGAACACACACCAAATCACAGCGACAGAGGCTAAGGCGCACGACTGGGACCTGGACGGCTGGTGGGACAGGCCCCAGTGCAGCTGTTGGGCCCTGGAGCAAGGCCCTTAACCATTGGGGGGGGGGGGGGATTGGCCTGTGCTTAGTCTAATCAACTCTAAGTCACTTTGGATAACAGCATCATCTAAATAACTGCACTTATGAAAGAGGACACTAAAAACTACATCCCTGTATTCCCACCCTACAAACATCTGGCAGCCACTGGCAAAACACGCACTCAGTATCAGGAGAGGGAACGTGGAGTCGAGTACAGCATAGTGAATAACAGTGGTGATAAAACGGCATGTACAAACAGAGCTGCTATAAGCAGGCACATGCAGTACTGAAAATGACCCAGAGAAACAGCACGCTCCTGTCCCAGACCATGAGGCCGACGCCGTTTCTCACAAACACAGCACAGGACTTTCAAGGTCTGGTTGACCAACAATCTGACGTGCTTTTCATGGACAAAATGTCTGACCAAAAGTTATTATTCACGCTATATGTATTTCTTTTTTGTGTATTTATCAAGTGAACCAGACTGAACAGTCATGGCTATGGATAACAGATGCTTTGTGTGAACTGTACCTTATCTGACCTGTGTTCTGGAGTTGCTCAATAACCTTCGTAACACTGGCAGAATGTCGCTTTGGATAAAAGCTTCGGCTAAATCAATGTAATGCAACAGCATTTCAGGTGCTTTTTAAGGACAAAATGTCCGACTGAAAGTTGATTAATATTTACCCTATATTGTCCTGTAGACCTTTGATATGCACTTATAGTACGTCGCTTTGGGTAAAATAAATGTAATCGCAATCCCACATGCTTTTTAAGGTCAAAATGTGTGACTGAATGTTGATTTTCTTGCCAATGTTTGAGTGTCTTTCTCCCAACCTTTTTTTGTTATGTACTTGCCATTTTGGGGCATTGGCATAGTTTGCCTTTTTTCTTATTTCCCGTATTTTACTCTGAAGCATCTTTGTGACAGTTCTAAGTAAAAAGTGCTGTACAAATAAAACTGAATTGATTCAGAGAGAGACAGGCAGGCAGGAGAGAGAGAGAGAGAGAGAGAGAGAGAGAGAGAGAGAGAGGCAGAGAGAGAGGCAGAGAGAGAGGCAGAGAGAGAGAGAGAGAGAGAGAGAGAGAGAGAGAGAGAGAGAGACAGGCAGAGAGAGAGAGAGAGAGAGACAGGCAGAGAGAGAGAGAGAGAGAGAGAGAGAGAGAGAGAGAGAGAAGCAGAGAGACAGACAGACGGCCAGAGACAGACAGACGGGCAGAGACAGACAGACGGGCAGAGACAGACAGACGGGCAGACGGGCAGAGACAGACAGACGGGCAGAGACAGACAGACGGGCAGAGACAGACAGACGGGCAGAGACGAGCGGCTCACCTGCAGGGGAATCCCGTCAGACAGGCCAGAGTGTGTGCGCGCCATCATCCCCAGCACCCGGGCCACCTGGCTGGCAGTGACCTCCCGCACCCCATACTGCAGGATTATGTTACGGCACTCGTCGAGACTGCGGGGAGCACACACAAACGTATTAGAACCACAGTGTGTCAGAGCGGGTGTGTGGCGCCTGTGTTTGTGCATGCTAGTGTGTGACACAAAATCCAGACCTGGGTCAAATCGGTTCCCATTTTGGATTGAAATACTTTTCTGAGCTCAATTGATCTTGCCTGGGGCAAGGAAGCCAACCAAGAGGACTAGAAGGTGGAGAGTTGCACTTTGAGAGTACCCAACCCAAGAACAGGGCAGACGGAGCCGTAAGAGGTTCACCTTGCACAAAAGCCATAGCCCACTTCCTGCATGAACTCAGCGAGTGAGCTCTCCATCATGGTCTTGGCTAACCCCCCAGAGTCTGGCAGGATCCTGTCCATCAGAATGTCCCGTTTTTCAGGGTACAGCAGTGGTGCGAGCACCACGGGACAGCGCTCCTGCGGGAAATCTGCAAGGAAGGGGGGTCAGAGGTCAAACGCGCTTGGGAAACCAGAGCGCACAAGACGCTGCTGGACAGCAATGGGCTACTGTAGGGTTTTCAGCAACATGGTACCCCTCACATATGGTATTACACATAGATCTTTGTCAACTACATTTTCGCAGTGTAAAAGGAATATCTGCCCTACCAAGTTGAAAAACTTTTGGCTGTACAACAGGCATGTAATACGAATACAGGATACAAGAGGGCTGGCTATTACACATAATAGTAATCACATGCACTCAACTGTTCAGGGTTTGAAACAATGAAAAACAAGATCAATACTTGCACTTCATCCAAACGGCATCACAGAAAAAATATTTTTGTTTTATAATGCAATAACCTTTTCTCACATTCTAGTGTTCTAGTGAAAAAAATTTATACAAATAAAATGAGTGACTTTATTACAAGATTCAATTCTTTCGCTTTTAAGCTTTTTTTTTTTTTTTTACAGCGTGTCTGCCAAGCTCAGCTTATGCGTAAAGTGCTCTACAGGAATTACCAAGACAAATGAGGAAAAGTGCAAGCTGTCCGTTTCATGTGCGTTTTAAACCATCTTTCCCCCGACAGCCAGATCTGTGGCCATTTCTACAGCTACGCTGGGAACACCTCTGCTTTCAGACTGAGGCAAATACCCAGAAAAATAAATCATTTGATCCATTAAAACAGAGCTGCGTTAAAACACCCTGTTCCTGGAGATGCACGCTCCTGCGGGTTTTCATTTCAACCCTAATTTGGCAAAGGGCGATATTGTGATATTACCAATTAGCACCTCAACAAGAACTCTAGCTGCTGAATGAGGTGTGCTTTGTTAGGGTTGGAGTGAAAACCTACAGGATGGTAGAAGTGGGCATGAAAAGCAGAAACTGATTTGACCCTTGTTACCCATACCTGGCCAGTGGATGTTTTCTACAGGGCCCTGAACATGGAGTGCAAAACACATCTCCGCTAGTTCAGCACGACGGCGCCCCTCACCTCTGCACAGGGTTTTGAGGAAGGCGTCAATCTGTTCCTGTCCAACCCCACAAGCTCCCTTCTGCCCAAAGAGGAGGTGGGAGAGGAGCAGGTGCAGGACCTCTATGGCAATGTCCTGGAAGCCACCTCCCTGGTTCCCTGCAAGGTCCGAGTCCACGTAAGACCGCAGGAGATCCGGAAGCTTCTGCTTCACAAACTGGCCGGCTGGGAGAACACAACACAACAAAGTGACTTTACATAATTGCATTACATTATGAGGCTGATGCTTCTAACCAAAGCGACTTACAGTTGATTAGACTAAGCGGGATGTGGGGTTAAGGGCCCAACAGCTGTGCAGATTTTTATTTATTACTGTGGCTACACGGGGGATCGAATCACCAACCCGGCGGGTTCCAGTCATGTACCTTAACCACTACACTACACTTTATTCATTTCAATAACAGTTCATTTTATCCAAGGGGGAACTTCATTATAGATGTAGTTTCTACAGGTCGACTGAAACATCGGATTTCAAGAGCTAATAAAATAAAATTCCATGTGCTCCAGCGCTCTCTAGCCGACTCCATGTTTGCAGGGCAGCAGCAGCGAATAAGAAAGTGAAGACTCGCCAAGCTCTGATCAAGATGCAAAGAAATGAACGAAACCGAAATGCACACCACTAATTGAAATTGTGGTGTGAGCATTAAAATAGACTCGTTTGACAGCATGCTTACAGCTGTACCTCCACTTCAAAATAAATTCCACTTCATTGGCTTATGGTTTGACATAAGCATCGTTTCAATCAACAGTTCAATCAACAGAAATGATATGGACTAAAAAATGCAATCATGATGTTTGAGTGTTTGTTATTTATATAATCATGATGAAACACAGGGAATAATGCTTTTGTAGAATAATTAAAACACCCAAGATCTTTGTGGTTGGGAAGCTGTTGCTAACCAGAGACCACTGACCGGCAGCCATACATACGCCTCAGCCTGCATAACAGAGTGAACAGAGATGTTCAGCTAACACGGTCTTCCGAACACAAGGACATTGTGCAGTTATTTGTCATTTTCTCTAGCAATATTGGACCAATTCACATCAAAGTGTTTTAGTGGCTGGGACAGACAATAAGCAAACAATCATAAACCAGATTCCTCAGGAGAAAAACTACCGTTGCACAAACGTTAACTTCTGGTGGAAGCGGCCACTTCTCGTGTTATGTTCTGAACAAGGTGAGTTTACTTGTCAACACAGAAACACGCGTCTTAGGATGAGAACAAAGAACGGATTACTCACCAAATCCTCTCAGGTCTACGCTGGAGGAGTTCCACAGGGCAAGGCCAAAAATCACCTGGAAGAAATGGCAGCATATGCATCAGTACAGGAAAAACAAAAAGCCATCTGAATTCTGTCAATAACGGGGAAGTTCCTTCTCTTACCTCCTGGACCTTGCTTAATTTCAGCACTTTACTCAGCTGAGTAAACAAATGGGGTGATGGCTTCAAACTCTACAAAAGGGCAAAGATATAAAAGAATCAAGACCAGAAATCAAAAATGTACCAAATAAGAATCATATCCGTGTTAACTGCAGCTGTGCAGATGACAGAAAATGGCCATAGCAAGAACCTTATTCAATGGAAAACTACCAGCAAGCATCAGCTACAGTCTGCTATTGAAGAAAACGCTTGTGTAAGTAATATGGGCGAATGAAATTGTACATGAACTTTCACCATCACCAATACCGGGATCATAAAAGTATGGTACATTAACAAACCAGAATAACTCCATACGCTCTTCAACAAAAACAGACACCAGAACACAGCCTGGGAAGAATCAGGGCCTACCTTCTGATAGTGTAAAGGATTGTCGATGGCGTAGCAGAGCGTCGAGATAAAGTTTGGCTTAGTGATCAGCGACGCACACTCCTGGATCAGAAACTGTGTCTTGGGCAAATGGACAAAAAGGAGAGAGGAGATGGGGGGGGGCACAGAACAAAGGTGGTTAAGGAAGCCATTGGTTCAAAACGCACCGTGCGAAGGCCAAAGATGAAATCTATTTTTACACTAGCAGGCAACGGCGTGATGACATGAAAACACAGATATGCACGACCGAAGAGCAGAGCTACAGAGTTTCCCCCAGGACTGATAATGTCTTAAACATTCAGGCCTTTCCGTTAACACCTCAGCCCATTAAGCGATTTGCTTAGCAGACGACCTCATTAAAGACAAGTACTATCATTTACTTTCATTAAAAGGCATACTAGCAGGATTTTCAGGATCTTGAAAATAGTATAAACATGCATCATTTCAGTCGTTATTATGACACACTGGCAACCAGTGTCTGTGTTCACCTCGGGTCAATACCCTGCTTGTCTACTCTAATGCGTTATTAAAAAATAAGCGCTTCTGGATGTTTTTCGTGTGTAAACACGAAAGGGATGCAACGAAAGCAATCCTGCATAGTATGCCTTTAAGAAGAGACATCAACTGATACGGTTGCATATACACTGGAGTTAATCAGTTTGAACAGTCCCGTCTGGGATTCAAGCAAGGGCTGCACGATACGAGGAAAACATGCGATAATGTTGTTGAACATTGCAATGACGATATGACTTGCGTTAAATAAACAAATATTGAAGTGCGCACAATTCTAATGTCTTCCTGGTTTAGGAACACCGCTAACATAGACCCCAGAAAATGAACAGCCTTTGCCCACTGAATACATACAAAAACTAAATGCATTATATCCAACATGCTTTTATTGAACAAATTGCACATGAACAGCAAATCATACTAATAAATACAATTCATCACAGTTCAAGCAGTCTTTTGCGATGGGTTTCTCTAGCCCATATTTCAATTACCATAAATATACGATGTATTGTGCAGCCCTAATTCAAACCCGTCGCTCGGTGAGTTCCGGACTCAGCTTCGTAACCATGCCGCCGCAGCCGTAATTAGTAACGCGGCGGCCTGGCGTTGGAGGAAAAGGAATTACCTGATGGAAGTCTTTGCCGCTGCTTTTACCATCGCCACTGAAATCCACATGGGAGAAGAGACAGCGTAACAAATGCCTGTCTGCTTCAGGGCCGTGTCGATTCACAATCTGGGGGGTGGAAACCAGACCGTCAGTCACCGCCAGGCTCAACACAGCCCTGGGATAACCACTATTACATCAGTTAGCTTCAACCGGCCGGCTGGGAGAACACAACAGACCGACTTCACATTATTGCATTACATGACATTGTTATTTGGCTAATGCTTTTATCAAAAGTGACTTACAGTTGATTAGACTAAGCAGGGGACAACCCCCCCACCCAGAGCAATGAGGGGTTAAGGGCTTTGCTCAAGGGCCCAACAGCAGCAGGGATCTCACTGAGGCTACAGCAGGTCCCAAGCATCTCAGCCACTAGGCTACAGGCTGCCCCATTAACTGTACACCTTGCGATAACTGCTGTCACAGCAGGTGGCCATTCTGCAGAACAAAATGTGACATGGTGCGCTAAACACTGTATATACTTACTCAGAGACCACTTTATTGGACATTTATTACTTCTTTTTCAGACATATTAGTCTTCTGCAGCTGTAGCCCATCCATGTCAAAGTTTGATGCATTGTTCGTTCAGGCATGCTCTTCAGCATAACACCCTCGTGCAATGCGTGGTTATTTGAGTGACCTTCCTGTCAGCTTGAACCATTCTCCCCTGACCTCATTAACAAGGCGCTTTCACACATATAAGTGCCAAAAATTGTGTTTTTGTTTTTTCATACCACTATCTGTAAACTAAACTCGTGTGTGAAAATTCCAGGAGATCAGCAGTTTCTGAGACTCAAACCACCCCGTCTGACACCAGCAATCATTCCACGGTCAAAGTCACATAGATCACATTTCTTCCCCATTCTGCTTGGTCTGAACAACGACTGAACCCCTTGACCATGTCGGCATGCTTTTATGCATTGAGTCACAGCCACATAATTGGCCGATTAGACGCATGCATTAAAAAGCTGACGAACAGCTAATAAAGTGGGCACTGAATGTATATAGTGAGTCAGAGAGAAGTTGGTACTAGGGGTACATGGGCAAATTTTTTATACAGTTTCTAAATGGATCAAGGTAAAGGAAAATGTGTGTTTGAAATATCTCCAACAACTGCAAGACTTGCTAGCTTTTTGGCACTGTGTCCTTGTATTCCTTCTATGGGAGCAGGGTGTCAAATGAATATCCACTATCAGTCAAATACTAACACTTTTTTTTTTATTATTATTTTTATTTTTTTATTCCAGCTCGTGAGATGTTCTACTCTTGCAGTCACTTTGGCAGATTATCTTTATAGCACAATGCAGCTGGTTATCTGGCTGGGAAAATGTATAAAATGGCCGGTGAATTTTCTGAAATCACACACGCCACTGACCAGTAGGTGAAAAAAACACATTTCATGCCAAGGGGAGAAGTGAGCTTCAGAAATGAGGACAATATGGCCAGGCTACATCATATTATTTAGTTAAGATCTGATGCGACAGATTAAGCCTGTCTTTCAATAGTCATGCTACACTTCATGATCCACCTAATGAAGAATCGGGCCACTGCAAATCAGCAAGTCCTGAAGATCAAAATGGAGGTCTTTACACTGAGGACATTTTTTTTTTTCTTCTTCCACATGGACATGAAAGCCAGTACACAGGAGATGCGCAGGTCTGAGAATAGGTGCCCCATCTACCCTTATGGGACCTATAACTCATCCCTAGAGATGGTTGATGTCAAGTGGCTGTGTCATGTGGCTAACAGTAATGAAAAAAACAGTAAGAGAGCCTGTGCTAGCAAACGAGACTAAATTAGCAGCACAGGTAACATTCCCGAAGGGATGCTCATTAGACGCGTAAACCGTCCTCACAAATCAACAGGGGAAAAGCGTGATGAATGCAGCTAAAAAAAAATGAACAACTGAGTGTTACGTGACTCATAAAAATAACAAAATGCACAACATACTTCACCCAGACAAATACATGATGTTTCAGGTCAATGTGTGTAAATAATCATATCTGGTGCACCTTAGCAGGGTTTTTCCTGGCATGAAAGGTGAAATGGCTGTTTGGCACGCCTAGCATTGGGTTAGCGCTTGTGGTCACACGCAAGGTCATCCCACATTGAACCATTTCCCATTCTTTCACATTCCTGTTTTTGTGTCTGAAAATTTGGCCAAAGATTTCTCTATCGAGGAAAAACCCTGCTTAGGCTAATCAGGTTACAGCTGTACTGCAGTCAGAAACTTCCTCAGCTCCAAACGATTTACAACTTGAGCAGGGGGTGCAACTTGTGAACGAAAAGCGTGTGCACAACTTCCGCTCAAAAAAAAAAAGACAAAAGGCAAAAGTAGGGAGCTCATTCCAAACGCTTATCTTTCTCATCTCTTCTTTTCCCTCACTTTTTTCTACCCCATGGGGAGAAGCTAGGCAAAGGGGCAAAAAATAATATATAGAATATATTTAATAAAAAAATAAAATTAAGACTGGGAAATCGAAAGAAATGCAAATTAGGAACATTTGAATTTCAGTTCGAAGCCACGTCAGTTAGATATGGCAGATGGGGAGAGGTGGACCCACAAGTCAATCATTTATACGTCAGGCTTCCCGAAAAAATACTTCTGCAAAAGGATACGCTGATGTTTTCTTGCTCAAAGGAAAGATTGGGAGTTTTTAAACTTCTACTTTAGCACCTAAAAGGAACATTTAAGGGGTTGGAATCTCCCTAAAGATGGAAAACCAGGATCTCCTGGTCAGGAGCAAGGAAAGGAAAAAAGTATCGAAAACTAAGCGATTGGAATGAGCCCATGAACATGCGACATGTTACTTTAATAATGAAGAAAACGAAACCACAGGTCACTAATGGAATATTTACCAACTTCACCAGAACAATGGAAACAGCACATATCGATAACTCATTTCATAGGCGTTAGAATCGTTGGGGAGAGCTGTCGGGTGTACTTTCAACAGTCCGGGATATACTCACATGTTGTATTTCCTGCTGGCTGGCTCTGTAATTTTTCTTAGTTAAATTGTCAACCAGGTAGCTGATTTGAGACAAAGCCAGCGAGAGCGAGTCAAGATTCATTGCTGGTTGGGGCGGAAGCAGGCGGCCGAGCCCGGCGCAAAATCACCATTATTCCCCTTTTGTCACCGCAGAGATAGGTTAATTCAGCTTGTGTCCTCCCCCAAGATGTGAAATTCTGATGTATAATCTGCTTCCTCTTCCAGTGGGTCTTGATATGAAGTAAAGTCCCTCAGTCCAGCATCAAGCTTGGCATCTACAGAGGACAAAAATACATACAATTAATTTTTAATCCTTCAAAGTGAACTTTCGCCATCCGTAATAAACAGGACTGCGTCCAAACTGTTACATACAAGAATACTCTGCGAAGGTATGGGTGTTGGCCTTGTAAGATTACTTCAGGGGGTACTATGCCCAGGTGAAAAATATATGCACACAAAGCCGAACTAAAGATAGTTGCTAATATAGCGCACGTTAAATGTAATTTAGCATATCGTCATTGCTGTTACTCCAAAGATTTCGCTTTAATCCCACAGAGAATCGTCTCGTATTTCTTCACATTAAACCGGTCAGTTGGCACGAAATCAAATTATGGAGCTAGAAAGCTGTACATTTAGAAGTTAACAATTAAACTTGCAGCGTTTCGCACTTCCATACGTAGCTAACGTTAACTTCCTCGGGCATAAAAACAGAATTGAGGCAACGTTAACGTTACGAGCTAACGTTAGCTACCTTGCTAACATATCCGTTCCACGAGTAATGGCACAGATTACACTGACTAAAGTGCGGCCGACAAGTTTCAAAACATTGGGTAAACCTGATGGGTAATTACTGATCTTTTATAACACAACATACCAGTTAAACAGAGCAGAATTATCCATAATATAAACTAAACAAAAAAAAAAAACCCGCTAATGGTACTCCGGGACTGCGCAAACGCTCGTCACTACTAGGCCTCGAGGCCTGCACTGTACCCCTGAGTGACTCAGTAAAGATAAATGCAACATAGCCAATTGCCATGTGTAATGTAACGAAGCAATATAAATATAACATGTTACCTTCCATCGGATGAATTCGATGTAATGTATAACGATAATAATTCTGCAAGATATAAGGTCATCTGTGCAATGCAAGTCATTTCAGAAAACTATCGAACTATAGCTAACGTTACTTGCCTTGCTAACTCAACGACCCCCCTCCCCCTTCAAAAATAATACCGTTTCATTGACACGGTGTCATTCCAAGCAATCGGCTAAAGTCTAACCATTCTGATCGTTTTCCAATGGGGAAATAACAATGCGAATGGAACAATTAAAAATAACTCTACAGAATTGGTTTGTTACATACACTTTTAAAAACTAACGGCCCGATGCTGGATACATAACGTTACCCATTAATGCAATATACCACATTGGTTGAGGGCAAAATTGCTGCCTACAATTTCCTCAGATGGACAGCTTGCTGTGCATCTAAGCCAGTAACGTTAACAACTCGAGAATTAATTTACAACATGATTAGGCCACGTTAGACAACCCAGCAAGTGAGTTTTAGCGCAGACGTTAACTGGCTACAGACATTTCCCAGCCTGTGGTTATGTTGTTCAAGTTGAAGCCAGCTACTGGCTATAAAAAATAATTCAATCATGGCCCGACATCTTTAGCGACACGACACATTTGCTCTATGGTTAGCAAAACATGCTAGCTAAATTAGCTAACACACACGAGCTAACTTGCACAAACAAGCAACCTAGCTAGCTGTCCCTGTAACAACCGTTTAAGTATCTTGTTTGTCTAATGTAGCCACCTTGCATAGATATTGAAAGGCTAGCTAACAAATTCTCAAACTTTCAGATGGGGGGGGGGGTTCGGGGGACCCACCAAACTAGTAATAACAGTTAACGAGTTTGTTTTCACTCAAGTTAACGAACCAACCGGTATAGCTATCTGCTAACGTTGCCGTCATTGATAGTCGCATTGTGGCAAGTTAATATGAAACAATACTACCCCAATGTTAAAGTTAGTTCAGTTTTACAGTCTTAGCTTAATAGAAAAGCTAGCTAGCTAACGTTAGCTACATTAACTTATTCATTTGGCGTGCAGTTAGCCACATCTACCATTAAATATGACACCCGGCTAATAGTAACAAATGGTAAATTCGAATGTAACTAACATTAATGTTAGCTGGCTAACATGCAGGTCGAACTGGACATTAACTAGGTAGTGGCTTTACTAACAAACTGTAGTTACAAATATGTACCTGGCTGAACAACTAGTCATTGTAGCTAACGTTAACATAAACCTGTGTTTTGGCACTGGCTAGGTACTTCCCACGGTGACAGAATGACTTCGCTAGCCTAGCATCAGTCATTGATACGCATCGGGCTAGCTAGCTATACCAGGTCGCCACAAATAAGTTGAAATGAACCATTTAGCTAACAATTGACAGCGAGCTACATATAAACAACGGACAGTTAAACGCACATACGTTATTTTTTTGTTAGAGTAGTATAAAACAAATCAATGCAGAGCAAACAGGGCTTGTTAGAAGAAAAAAATAATTTTCTGAGGCCCATTTCAGCCTTTGTTCCTGTCGCTAGCCGGTTAGCCTGAACGTGGATCGCTAGCTGTCTAGCTACCTAGTTGCTTAGCCGGGCAGCGTTAGTGAGCTAGCTACGTAACGTTAGCAATGCCACGAAGTCGTTCTTTGAGCAGGATACGATATAATTCAGTTACCAACTTAAGGCATACTGTGGATTCGGATCCATTACCCTCAGTAAATCCAGTCAAGAAAACGAGAAATAGTTATCAAACTACCTGGAACCTCGGAAATGCATTTGCACTGCCAAAACAGCTAACGTTAGCCAAGAAGCTACCCTTCTGGTTGGCTATGTCCGCATTGCCTGAACAATGTTCACTTGACAAATGGATATCCAAACATACAACACGTTACATTATCCGTTTCCGCCACTATTACCTTGCTGGTCCCAATTTATTTGCCGTTGGACATTTCTTATTTTCGTTTTTTGAGAATCGAAACTAATAAACCGTCGCGTTCTCTCCAATTCGGTCTGATTTCCCAACATAAAATGGCGACGGATACCTCGCGCGCGCTCACAGCGCCATCTTCTTGAGCTCGAGCTGAAGCTCGCGACACCGCAACATCACTCGAAAAAAAAGAAAACAACAATAAAAGAAAAACTATTTTGAATGCACAGGGGTACCGGTGTACACCAAAGACACCTCGAAATCACGAACAACACAAGCAGGGAGTAACATTACGCCCATACCTGTCGCGAGGCGGTGGTTTTAAATAAAACATGGTACTTTCTCTTGTAGACATAAAAAATAAAAAATGTTTCAAAATTTACCAACCCATCCCCATACTCTCTCTCTCTGTATCTTGAGCGAGACCACTAGCAAGGCTATGGAGGGGAAAAGTTATAAGTCCCCCTGCAAATACATAACATGGTTCAGTCCACCCAGTTCATGTACTGCATCTAGTTTATTCCGATGAGTTTATTCGTTCTGCGGAACTGTAAGAGCTGTAATGTTAAGAATATAGTACCAAAAGCAGTAAAACGCATTTATTTCCAGATAAGTTTTTTTTTTAAATAGCTCAAAAAAAAGTAAAAAGCAAACGCATGGTCATGCGTATTTTCCAAGGTCAGGTGGCGTAGCCTGTTACTTGAGTAATGTAAAGAAATGAAACCACAGTGCACTAATGGAAATTCCCGAAATTACCAGAACAATGAAAACTACATATGGAAAAATTTTAATTGTGCGGTAGTCTTTGGTCACGTGATTATACCAACGAGTTCTCTCTTTTGTTCCGTATTCAGTCCATTCCGCCACGTGCTGCCAGAATGTCAGTAACTAGCCTACCACAGAACTGTATGGGTAACTTACTACATATGTTCACGTTCTGAAATTAAACCAGTGTTCAGATTTGATGATTCCCTGCAAATTACAAAATATTCATGAAAAATCTGAATAACACACGTTTAGCATTCCTTCTGGCATTCCCTTTTATTGAATAGCATGGCAACTGTTGACAACTGTTGCCTATTGTCTTATCTTTGATCAAACTAACATTTTAAATAATTAAAATACATTTTTTAATTTACTGAAGAAATGCTGAATGTAAATTCCAAAGAGAGATTTTAATTTATGAAAGTCAAAGTTATAAATGAAAGACAAATATTAACATAACTGGATAAGCGTTTGTTGTTCTTACACACACACACACACACACACACACACACACACACACACACACACACATACACACACACACACACACACACAACTCGTTTTTACTGTATCCTCACTAGTTCTGGCTGCTTTACAACAATGTTACTGTTGCTATTTTGTTTGGCATTTTTATTGGACTGTGTTGTTTTGTTCCATGCGATATTGTAGCGTACTTTGAAGCTCCACTTGCCTCAGACAAGGTGAAAATAAGTTCTGCCTTTGGAAGTGGTTTGAGCGAAAATAATATTCTTCTTTAAGATATGTTTCATATGTGAGGGCCAGAAAAAGGGGTGTTTGCATGCACATAAAACGCCTGCATGTTATAGAGAGTTAGCATGTCTATGGTGCATGCGGTCATAAAGGGGCGTGGCTAGGATGTTCACCTAATAAGGTCCATTATCACGTGACAATTTGACGCACATGTGATATAGTCATATGACTGACTACGTTTGGTAGGTGGAATCAAAGCTGTTTAGTTAGTGCTGCTGTTTGGAAATGGTGATGCTATAGCGGACAAGTTAATATCATTTTTTTTGGAGATATTTGTGTGCCATATTTGACGTTTATTTTTTATTTTTTTCATTTCCAGAGGACCAATCCTTTTATGTTTATATTTTAGGCAGAATGCTTTTGTGTACTTTAGCATTTTTACTTCTGTGTAATGTCACCTGGGCTGTATACGATCCGGATGAGGTGACCGCCTTACCTGGTATGTCATTTAAGCCGAACTACAGACAGTGGTCCGGCTACCTCAAAGCAAGTTCTGGGAAGTATCTCCATTACTGGTAAGCTGGCATGTATTTCTGAAGCTGCAGAGTTGTGTAGCTAGCAAGCTACTTCCTCTTGACAATTGTTTTTTTTTTTGTGAACTTGAAAAACCGGTTCCGCATTTTTGTTTCAGCAATCACAATGCTTGATATTACTAATCAATAACCCAAAAGTTGGTTAAACACGATATTTAGTAGAGAAATATGCTACATTTCCTGACTAGAAGGAAGGCGGCGTGTGGCGTAGTCAACCATTGTATTCAGACTGGGATGCTGGGTTAAAGTGCTTCAGAAGCAAAAACGAATGCCTATTAGTTGTAAGAATTTTTACTTTTAACGAGTATGGTTTGCTACACTCTCATATCGTATCGGGCAATGCATCCATGTCTCTTATCACGCAGTGCCAGTGGCACGAACGATTTCTCTACGCCGGTGATCAGAGACTTGTGGTGTGTGTCACGACATGAACAGATGGGATGAACATTACACTTGTTCGACTTATTATATATTAAAATTATATAATTTAAAAGTAGTAGTAGTAGGGCATCTATTAGCCACAGATCCAATCACAGACGCATTTCAATGCACGGTATAAAATGAATGCTTTGGTTTGCGCCTGAAAATTAAAATTATTTGAAAGTATTTTATATTAAACTTTAACTTTAAATTGCACCTGGAAATGTACACCATGAACATAATAAAAATACTCCCATTTGAATTGCGTATACATTAAACTTGATTGCACGGAAGTAAACGGGAACTTTGAACTGTCAACTCAAACAAATAGGTTTTACGTAAAATTAACTCGTGACATCATTACTCCTCCGAATAAACTGTGTGGGTTTTCTCTCCCTGACCCGGGGTGCTGACAGGTTCGTGACGTCACAGAGGGACCCAGGGAAAGACCCCGTGGTTCTGTGGCTGAACGGCGGCCCAGGATGCAGTTCGTTGGATGGGTTCCTTTCGGAGAATGGACCGTTTCATGTGAGTGCCTGTATATTCTAGGTCGCCACTGCGTCAGATGTTTTAGGCCTGGCAATATGTCATGTTACAGCATTGCAGCATACACTCTTTCAAGCACATAGTTTAACATGCATATTGAGTCACTCAAGCAGAAGAGTCATTATCACAAAATAATGACTTCGTTGAAAACACAATAAAAACTTGCAGTGAACACTCTATGGAAATTACATCTTCAGAATTCCAAATAATCAAATTTAACATCTTAAGATAAGGTGGCACGGATGGTGCAGTGGTTTGCACTGCCGCCTCACAGCAAGGAGGTCCTGGGATCGAATCCCTGTCGGCCGGGGCCTCTCTGTGCGGAGTTTGCATGTTCTCCCCGTGTTTGCGTGGGTTTTCTCCGAGTACTCCGGTTTCCTCCCACAGTCCAAAGACATGCAGGTTAGGCTGATTGGAGAGTCTAAATTGCCCGTAGGTGTGAGTGTGTGAGTGAATGGTGTGTGTGCCCTGTTATGGACTGGCGACCTGTCCAAAGTGTATTCCTGCCTTTCGCCCAATGTATGCTGGGATAGGCTCCAGCCCCCCTGCGACCCTGTTCAGGATAAGCGGGTTAGGATAATGAATGAATGAACGAACATCTTAAGATTTTGAAATGAAGTGAAATTTTGGGGCCATTTCATGATATTCACATTTCTGCTTGAAAGGGAAAGTTTTTGCTTTTTCATAACTGTTTTTTGCATCTTACAGGTTGATGATAATGGCTATACCCTGTATGAGAATGAGTTCAGCTGGAACAAAGTGGCTAATGTGTTATACCTGGAGTCACCAGTTGGTGTGGGATATTCTTATTCGGATGATAAGAAATATAAAACAGATGATGATGAGGTGAGTGTGGAATTAATATGATGCATATTGAGCTTCATGCTGTTGCATGCATTACAAAAGCTTAATGGGTTAATTGCATAGGCTAGTGGGTAGAATTGTTTTGTGGTATTGACACTACAAAATGTTTGAAAACATATTACCCATCTCTTCTTGCCAGCCATCTTGGAGTGGGTCTTTCAAAGGCATGAATGTCTTGTCTAGGGGAACTGAAACTTGCATATAAACCCACAGCTTGCAGCAGAACTTGTGATATGTGTTCAAGGCATGAAGTTGAATCTAACAGGCTTGTTCTTTACTTGTTTTCACGCACGGTCCTCATGAAATGTCCCCATCCCTCAGGTGGCCGACAACAACTATCTCGCCCTGCAAAGCTTCTTTCTGAAGTTTCCCAACTTCACCCAAAACGAGTTTTACGTGTTTGGGGAGAGCTATGGCGGGATTTACGTTCCGACGCTCAGCCTCAGATTGGCGGCAGACAAGGCTGTTAACTTCAAGGTAACCACCTGCAGTGGGAAAGCAGGAAAACCTGCTCCCCCCACAACGGTCAGATTGCTAGCAATAGAAATGGCCACAGTGACCTGCATACATTCAGCGAGCACTTTATTAGGTATTTATTAGACATTTCTTTAGACTTATTGGTCTTCTGCTGTAACCTATCCACTTTGAGGTTTGACACTTCTCTTTTGCATACCACTGTTGTAATGTGTGGTTACTTGCATATTTACATTTGCTTTACTGTCACCTTCTGACCTTCCTGTCAGCTTCAACCAGTCTTGCCCTTCTCCTTTGACCTCTCTCATAAACAATGTGTTTTCGCCCACATAGCTGTTTTGTTTTTTTGTACCATTCTCTAGAGACTGCAAACTCTAGAGACTGTGTATGAAAATCCCAGGAGATCAGGGATTTCTCGTATACTCAAAATACCCTGTCTGGCAAAGTCACTTTTCTCATCACATTTCTTCCCTATTTTTACATTTGGTCTGAAAAACAGCTGAATCTCTTGACCACGTCTGCATGCTTTTATATATTTAGTTGCTGCCACATGATTGGCTGATATTTGCAGTAAGAAGCTGGTGTACAGGTCTACTTAATTAAGTGGTCACTGAGTGTATACCACATGTCTGCAATGCTAAGTTCAGGTCTGACATTGAGTGCTGTGTCACTTATTCTTTGTGACAGGGCTTTGGAGTGGGGAACGGCCTCAGCAGTGATGCCCTCAACGATCAGTCCCTCATCTACTTTGGATACTACCATGGCCTCTTTGGAGAACAGTACGGCACTCTAAAACAATCTTATTCATTATTCATATTCGTTCAATATATGAAAACACAGGAAACCTGAGGATGTGTGGACTATGAACTTTGGGTATTGGTTTTCACAGACCTGTAGCTGCAGTGGTCCTGAACCAGCCTGCCTGTTTGACTTTAAGCGGTTATCTGAGATGGGGCAGGGTGGGGATTGGGGAGTGCCTGAGAAGTCGCTCTTAAGTCACGCCACTTCTGTCCTCTCTCGCAGGCTGTGGGCGGATCTCAATGCGCACTGCTGTAAAGACGGAGCCTGCAATTTCTACGACAACAGCGAGCCTGACTGCCAGCAATCGGTAACCGACGGCAGCGGTCACGCGTGGCATGAGTCGCTCGGGTCACCAAGCCTTTTATGACATCACAAGACAGAGATGTGGCTTGGATGAGGATCAGATGTCTTGTTCTGGTGGCTGGGCCTCTATTGCTCCCAAACCAGCCTTCAAAATGGGCCTACACATCCTTAAACCTAGAAAGCGATTGATTACATTACATTATATTCACTTAGCAGACGCTCTTATCCAGAGCAACGTACAATAAAGTGCAAATTGGATCAGTGCGCTGAATACCCTTGAGGGAAGTACAGTTCCAAGTACTAGTGTTTTTAATGTTTAAAAAAAAAAAAAAATTTTATGTGCAAGATGTAATGTTTTTGTGTTTGAATGTCGAGTGCGTGAAGGTGTCTCACGCATCGGTCTCTCCACCGCACGCTGTGGCAGGTGTCCGAGGCGTTCAGCATCATCTTCGAGTCGGGCCTTAACGAGTACGCTCTGTACCTGGACTGCGCCGGGGGGGCCCAGTCTGCGAGGTCGTACCACAAAACCATGCTCAACCTCTTCAGAAACTACCGGAAGCACTGGAGCCCTGAGGTGAGCAGCGCTCCCTGCAGGGGAACGACTGCCCTTTATTCTCTGCGGGTGCAGCTGGTGTAGCTCAGTTCGCTAGTGAAGCGCAGTGAGGTGCGGTGAAATGAGGGCAGCATTCTGGAGACACCGCCCTCCAACTCAAGAATAATGTTTTTGCTGCTCGTGATTCTGCCTTTAGCTTCTGTCTGAGGAATCTTTGGCCGAGTGAGAGGCCTGGGTTCAAATCTCACCTCAGGCTCAGACAAGTATCTAACTCATTACACATGACCGGAACAGAACCAGGTGTGACCAAATCCTGTTGGGTGCTGAAAAAAAACAAAATGCAGACTTCAGACTGATCAGGTTTCCTGAACCAAACAAATTGTTTTTGCAGTGATTGGTTTCCATTGGTAAATTAAATGGAAAATAGAGTTTCTGGTCCTGATGCAAGGAAGGCTGCAGCCTGATTGGATGCTGCTGTATGCTTAGTTGCTAGACAAGCCAAAATACCATCTTATTTTATTTCATTGTATTTCATTACAGCTGTGTGTGTGTGTGTGTGTGTGTGTGTGTGTGTGTGTGTGTGTGTGTGTGTGTGTGTGTGTGTGTGTGTGTGTGTGTGTGTGTGTGTGTGTGTGTGTGTGTGTGTGTGTGTGTGTGTGTGTGTATCTACCAGCATAAGTCGTGTTACTTAAGAATGTATAGGATGTACATACATTCTTAAGTAACACGACGGTGGTCTACCTTTCTTGACAGCAGGGGCTAGGTATTTCAAATAACCGAGGGCTTAGGAAGATGCCTGTATCCATGGTGACCTGTCATCCATGAGAGAAGGAGTCCTGCTGCTGCTGCTGGTAACCGTGTTGTTGCATTTCCTGCTGTGGCAGCTGGTCTGGAGGGGAGGGGGGGGCGATGCGCTGGAGAAGAGACTGACGGGGGTGCCCCCCTGCATCAACAGCACCGCGCAGATGAACTGGCTGAACAGGGGCGACGTGCGCAAGGCCCTGCACATCCCGGACACCCTGCCCCCCTGGGACATCTGCAGGTGGGTCCGGAGGCGAGCAGGCCCCCTGTCCCTCTTCCTCCCTCCCTCCTGGGGGAGAGGTATCGGGATCCTCAGGGTAGCATTATTATTATGATGATGATAAATAAATAATAGTAAGGCTTTAGTGAGTGAGACTCTAAAGGACTAAGCAAGCTGCGCTTCTGTAATGCTGAATCGCTGTCTTTCGTTTCCAAACAAGCTTCCCTCTAAAATGTTATGGTTTCACATTTTTTAAAGCTAATGCTGGCTACACAACTCATGTTAATTGAGAACATGTAAATGAACAGGCACATGCATGTATCCAAGGTACACATGTATATACCTGTACATTTTATTGTTTCACATTTTTTAAAGATATAACTCATTTTAATATACAAACCTATAGGTATATTCATGTATCCAAATCATTAGAATATATACACACACACAGTATTTAGCAGGTTGACGGTTAGGTGTCACGAGTTGTTGCAATTTTCTGCTCATTGTCTGTGTAATCTCAGGATCTGAATAGGCTTTCAAGCCTGCCTCATGCTGATCATTCTGGCTTCTCTCAACCAGCAGGCAGTCAAGCTGTTCTCTAGTGCCTGAGTCTGATTGAGCTCTAATTAAATCCCAGTCCTTTCACTGCTGTCAGTCCTGCAGTGTGGTGGCCACTCTGCGTATATATATATATATATATATATAACAGCTCACTGAAAATCGCATGGCTAGGTCGGTATCCATTCTGAAGTATGTAGGCCACGGATCCGCAAATCCAAACACGGCCTTGGATTTCTTTCCTCCCAGGTAATTAACTGAACAATGGGTGCTACTGATGATTTCACACCTGATTCCCAGGTAAAAAGGGGATGGACAACAGCAGTTCTCATCCCTTGAGGACCTTTATTTGAGGAACAGGGATGGTCTGCACGCCTTCCTGTCCATGAGCGTTGTCCGTTTACCTGAGCGTTAAGGGCGCGCTACAGTGTGTGGTATGTTTTTGGACTGAGTGTTGCCTGCCTCGCCCCCTTGTTGACCGTACGCCATCGTTCTGCAGTGATGATGTTGGGAGACAGTACCAGAGGAATTATTCCACAATGAGGGATGTGTACCTGAAGCTGTTGGGCTTGGGCCTCAGGGCGCTGGTGTACAATGGGGATACGGACATGGCCTGCAACCACATCGGAGACCAGTGGTTCGTGGAGCAGCTCAACCAGAAGGTCAGCGGAGGGGAAACCAAGGATGGTTCTGTTTTAAGTTGCACCAAGGTGCAGTTAGTGTGGAAAAATATTTAGGAAGTGCAGTTATTTTGACATGCTATGATAGGCATTGGTGACTTGGTATTTGAACCCATTTAAGTCACAGCTTCGCAATATTTGAAAAAATTCAATAAGAATTTTTTATTTTTTTTAAATCTATACTTAAAATAATGTTTATACTATATGTATACACTATGGGCAGCCTGTAGTTACTATGGTACATGACTTGGTGGTTCAAGCCTTGGTGTAGCCCCGATGAGATCCGCACAGCTATTGGGCCTTTAACCCCACGTTGCTTAGTCTAATCAACTGTACTTCACTTCGGATAAACGCATCAGCTAAATAACTCATTATTCATTTCTATTTTTTATTCAATTAAATGTGGGGTCTTTTGTGGGGTCTGATTCAAACACACTTTTATTTTGAATGGCAGGAAACCACCAGCTACCAGCGCTGGTTATACGGCAATCAGATTGGTGGGTTCTACCAGCAGTTTGGCAACATAACCTTCCTGACGGTGAAAGTGAGTGACGGTTGCATTACATTTGCAATGCTTTTCACATTTACGTTTCGCTATCATTGAGAATAACGAGTATGTAGGTCTTGTGTTTCTTGTATTTCTGTAAGCTTGTCCTGTTCAAACATCTAAAAACTCAAAAGAATTTTTAACACAAAGTCCTGTTTCTGTAATATAAGATGGGCAGCTGCTGATGTATCTAATTCAGTCATTTAGACTTGTTTGGCTTTGACTCGTCATCGTTGACCTGCTGAATGATTGCTTCTGTCAGTCATTCCAATGCAAAATGGGTTTCAGGCTAGAAATGATTAACATTCAAGAAAGCCAAGAAAGTGATCTTTGACTTCTTTCATTTCCCATGATTCTCTCCTAGGGGGCAGGTCACATGGTTCCACAGTGGGCTCCAGGACCCGCCCTCCACATGTTCCAGTCCTTCCTGGAAAACAGCCCTTACTGAGCATGCTCAGGACTCGCTCCCCATCAATCATCTGTGACTCCCCCATGCTCTCTTATAAGAGATCAGTGCAGCAAAGAGCACCAATCTAGCAGCAGCTTTAAGGTACAACCAGTTGTCCTCGCGTTTATGTAGCCTATCGTTTCGATTTGCAGTTGCCTATTTTTGGTTTCTTTGTTTACATTGGCCTTCAGAGAAGAATCCTTTACTTTCCTATGTATTATTTCATGGTGTAACTTGAGGGATTGAACCAGTATAAATGGCTTTAAGATAATCAGGGTTTATGAAATCACCATCTTAACTGATTTGTATGTCTTGGAGGTTTGGAAACATCACATTCATTCAATTTACTAATTCCTGTGCTAGAATAACCACTGTCTAGTCTGATTTTTATCCTGACCTAGTTTCTCCCTTCTTGAAGGGGGTGGCGACAAGATGTTTAATTTATCAGGAGCCCAAACTGGGATTGTAGGCTCACTGTGTTTATCTCCAGCCAGAGGTACTGGCTGGTCTGTGTGATGAAAAGATGGTGATTTAATGACTAAGTGGTTTATTTTGAGGATTGAAACATGTTTGTCACTTTAATGTGCCTCAGGTTTGAGTAAATTGCACTTAACAGGAAATTTATACGAGACATCTGAGCAAGAACTGAACTGCACTGGTTCATTTAAGCCATACAAACACACTTTCATTGTCGTGCCATGGCTTGTTGCACAATGTTGGGAGGAAACGCACCGTTAAACACGCAAACGGTAGCAAAACGTTTTGTGATTGAGCATGTCCCAGCTCTATGACTCTCAGAATAGGTGTGGCTGTCATCCCTAACTGCCATCATGGCGAGGAAAACCTGACCCTTTGAATGTAGCGCTGTTCTCCTTTTACTCCAATGATGTACTGGTCATATCTCACCCTCCAGGAGTGTATGTAAGGTAGTAGGTGTCACAGTTGTGGGTGAATACCCTTATTAAAGGCGATCAGTGCAATTTTATTATGTGAATTATGTCTGTAAATTATGTTTTCCTAATAAAAAACATTCTTGGCACTAATGGCCAAATTGTCTTGTTTCTCTCATACACATTGAAATGTTTAAAGCATTTTGTGCACGTAATGTTACATATGCTGTACTGTTGTATGAATTGGAGGAGGGGGGAGGGGGAGGGGGAGGGGGGGTCTCAAATTTAGGATAAAATCTGAGGAGCGAACAGACCCAGAAACAGTCTGCTGGACACTGGTAATCTCTCCTGTATGGTAATCTGTACTTCCTCCAGACCTGGGACAAATACATTTCTGTGCTTCTGTCTTGCCTGGTGCAATTGAGCAGAGAGGCAGGATCTGCACTTTTTGAGAGTATTTTGTTGGTTCCAATACACCAGATGAGCTCAGTAAAGCCAAGAAAAGTATTTGAGGGCCTGATCTTCTCTTTTTGATATTTTCTGTGACATGAGTGGACCCCCAAAATGAATCTTGAGAAGTGTGCTAAATGGTGTGCATTTAAATGGCACCTTTATCCAAAGCACTGTACAATTCATGCTTCTCATTGACCCATTCACACACACACAAACACACCAACGGCAACTGGCTGCCATTCAAGGCACCAACCAACTCGTCGGGAGCAATTGGGGGTTAGGTTCAAGGACACTTAAACACACTCAGGGCGGGATGGAACTGGCAACTTCCTGAGCTAATGTCACCCCCAATATGTGCTGTTCTTGCACGGAACAGAAATGTTAATTCCCTCAGCAGGAAAAGGTCAGTCACTGCATGTGATTCCCTTTATTTTTTTAAAACACTTTAAAAAGGGGGAAAATTTATTTGGAAGACTTTGGGGAAAACAGAAGTACAAAAACAATTGACCAAGTCCATTACAATTAATTAGATCACCGAAATGTTGATTTAAATTTTAAGAAAATGATGTTTTTTTTGACACATTCTCTGCTGGCATCAGCATCATGCAGCAGTTAATGGATGCACAGTCCAAACTACAGAAACAGAAGGGAACAGCTGTCCTCCTACAGAGACACAACACTGCAAGACAAGAGTCATGGGAATCACCTGTCACTGTTCAACAGAATCCACACAGAATGATTAAAAACTCACCTGTCAGAAGTATTTAAGCGTTTAATTACACCATGGAATCTAAATCGCATACATTCTTGGGAATAACGGAGTAGGGTAATAGCGGAGGGGCTGTAGGTGGGTTTGAATGGGTGGAATCGAGCACTGAAAACAGGTAGTGATTGAAAACATGCAGCACAGACAGATGCCCTTTGGAAGCGTGCGGGAGCCGGCTCTGGGAATGGGCTAACATTCACACAGCCAGGGTCCGAAATTAACACCCGCCAGTCGCCAAACGCAGGTCAAAAATTGCCTTTGGTGGGTATAATAAATTGGGGTCATCTACCAAGCTGGCAGGTAACTTTTTCCAAAACTAGAACAAAATATTTAAAAGGTAAAAAGATTCTGACCTGAAGATTTTTACATATTTACCTGCCCTTGGTAGGTGAGGCAAAAAGTTAAGTTCAGACCATGCACACAGCTAAATTCAAGTAAACAACTCCACTGAGTAAAATAGTATATCCCTGCTTAAAAAGGGCTCCCAAGCAGCTATATTTCAGTCCCAGAATTATCCATTTTCCTTGATCCCCTTCCAGTCAGAATGGATGTTTTCTGACACCCTACGGAAGCCTGTATTAATCATAGCACATAATTCCCTTGATTACATGAATTATTCAAATCTGCACTTCACAGCTCCGTCTCCAGCCTCGACTTGGGATTGAACGGATCCAACCTATTAATTATGAATGAGAAAGCACCAGGACGGCCGATGTACTGGCATTTGTCCTTTTTCCTCAGGAAGGCGGGAAAAAAAAGAAGAAAAAAGCTGAGCTTTTTTGGGAAGGTAGTTTCACAATTCTAACCCACAGTCAGTATACTTGGTCTAAACATTCATTATACCTTACTACACATGCTGTCACGTGGGAAGAGCTCTATTACTGGTAGTGATTGTGACGTGAGCATTAGAATGTTCAGTCACATGCAGTATTTGAGATCTCACACCCTAAACCTGTTCCAGTGTTCTGTACAGAGAAGGGACCCACCCAATGGGGTTGTGCAATCCCTTGAACAAGGAAATGTGGGCTTTTTATAGTATCTTATACTTATTCAACAGTATGAAAACACAAATGTTGATTCTGCTAAAATGTTATCATCACCAGCATGACCAAACTGTCACGGCTGCAAGGCTTACCTATAACAGAATAACCTAATTGAATTAGCAAACAATAAAAAAAGATCAGAGGTCTACCCAACATCAAAATCTTTGGAGGTTTTTTCCTGGCTGACTTCTAAAGACATAATTTTAGCCAGTTTCCTAACCATCATCTATACAGGATAATTTAAAAAAAAAAACTATGTGGGATTTCTAGACATGGCGGAGGGGGGGGTGGGGGGGGGGGGGGGGTGGGGGGGGGGGGGGGTGGGGGGGGGTTCACATAATCAGTTGTTTAGTTGCATGTTTAGTCCCATAATTTTAAAATTTTCATTCCAAAATATTTAAATGAAATATCTCATCAGACATTTTACTAAAATCACCGATGGGGTCAGCTGAAGGAAAGCTAGCTGTAATTCCAGTTTGGCCAGGGCCGGTACAGCCACACCTGGAACACAGGGCCAAAGAAGATTCACCGACAGATTAAACATGCATTTTTATCACCATGCCCCCTACAGTCAGGATTCAGTACTGTAGTGTCCATGTGACTTTCTGCACCTGTGTCCTGGTAGTTTGGCAATGCTCTAACCTCAGGGTTTACTCTTGGTAATCAGGTCACAAGTTCCCAGTTCAGCAGCAAAACAAAAAACTTAAACATCCAAGCAGCAGATAGATCACAGTTAATCAGTAAAAGTGAAAAGTCTTGTGAAAATTTAATCCATCAAGTCGATTCCAAAATTTCAATGGCATTGGCCCCGCCCCCTGGATTTGCCTTCCTCCCTCACCACCAATCAGAGTTCGTCTCAGTTCCAGCTGCGCCAATCAGGACGTGGGGTCCCAGGTGGTTCCTCTTCATGGCGGTTCCCGGAGTTCAGCCCCGGTGCATTTGAACAGGGAGCGATGAGGCGGCTTCATGCCCACTTTACGGTCCGACACACATGATGTCACTGCATGGCGTGGGCTGAGGAGGCGAGGGTGACCGAGGCGTCGGGTAGGAGTGATGCCGCATGCAGGAGGAGTCCGAGGAGAGAGAGGGAGGTCAGGGAGAGGCTGGAGAGGAGAACGAGGGACGATATCGGCAACAGAGGGAACATCAGAGGTCTGGACGTGAGGAACTGCACCTGAGGAATGGCCCGGTCCCTCTCTCCTGAGGTCGATGCAGCTTCTTTTTCTCCTCTCTATCCCATCCATCCATCTATCATCCCCCTCTCTCTCCCACTCCCCTCCCTCTCCCTCTCTCACCTCCTCATTTGCCTCCCACGCCCCCAGCTGGCTGTCTATTGGCTGTCGTGGAAGAGGAAGTCGCGAAAAATGGCGTTGGTTGTGGTCTGCCCAAAGATGAATGCTCCAACGGTCACCATGAAGATTCCGTAGGACACCAGTGCCCACCAACTGCCAACAGAGCAAAACACGCATCACCCACAAATCCAGTTACCCCACCTCTCACCTCTCACCTCTGACCCCTACTACACAGCAGAAGTGATTTCCCAAAAGAGCAAATGGACTAAGCTAAGAGTTTCGAAGTCGAGGCCAGTGCTGCTCAAGCCTCTTCCGGGAGATCTACTGTAGGTTGACATTTCAACCATAATTTGGCTCACCTGATTCTACTAATTAACAACTCAATGAGATTTCTAGCCGTTGAATGAGGTGAGCTTTGTTAGGGTTGGAGTGAAACCTACAGGATGGCAGATCTCCAGGAGCAGGGTTGGGCAGCCCTGCTCCACGCCCAAGTTGAGCGTAGAGAACAGCGCCCTCTGCTGGTGGGAGAGGGAATACCGCTGCACTTACCTGCCAGGACGGACCTCCTGCATCTCAGACAGCTTGGCTTGGATCAGACACAGGCCTGGAGGGGGAGTGAAAGAGCATTAGTCCAGGATGAAGGCCATCTCATCGTCATCATCAATGAGAATAGCATCAGGAGAAAACAGCAACACAAAACCAGAAGCAGCCCTAATCTCATGAGAAAAAGAAGGGGGTATAAAGGAGAAGAAAGTAAAGAAAATAAAGAGAGACAGTTGCCAAGATGCAGCATCACGTCAAGACCAGAGAGCTGAACTTTGAGACAGTGACTGCCCTAAGTGTTTGGATGGCTCTTCATGAAGAAGCTTGCCAGTTACAAAAAGCAGCACTGCCTTTATGTGGACCTCAGGGGCACCGAATATGACTGGTCATTACAAAAAAGGGAAAATATAATTAAAATAATGTGGAATAAAATGAAGCCACGTAAGTTCATTGAAATTACTGCAGTGGCACTGGGTGCAAACAATTAATTAATTAAAATTGAATCGGCACAAAACAAGCTAGCCATGAATTAATAACAGTCAAAATCATATAAATATATTATATATATATATATATATATATTATATATATATATATATATATATATATATATTATTTTTCTAGTTTTTCCTGTTTTTCTCCCAATTTGGTTGCCAATTTTACCCTGTTCTATCACCCATGTTGAGGAAACTGCTACAACCTCTGGCAGTCGGAAAGAGATCAAGCCGCATCATCCGTGATTGCGGGGCACTTCTTGCATGTGGGGATCCCCCCCGTCGAGTCCCTCCCCCCACCCTCAGAGCAGCGGCCCAATCAGGCCGCTCCCTCCTGCACCGACAGTACTCAGGTCTGGCAGGACCGGGGCACGAACCCCGGTCCTCGGTGTGCAACTGCATCGAACAAAAGTCTGATGCCTTAGCCGTGCGCCACCGTGCCGTTCAGTCGAACTTCATTTCCCGAGTTGGCGGGGTCGGCCGGGGCTACCTGGGAAGACGAAGATGAAGCAGGCGGCGAGCCCGCCGATGAGGGAGATGACGCGGCCGATGTCGGGGATGAAGAGCGCCAGGAGGAGCGTGAGGCTGAACCACGTGACCGTCTGCAGCAGCCGGCGACGCCGCTCCCGCGCCACGTCCACCTCCACCTGCTCGCCCCTGAAGCGCAGCCACAGGCCCTCCAGCACCGCCCTGCAGGACGGGAGGGGAACAGCGCCGTCCACAGACAGCGCACAACAACCGCGCTTCATGTAGGGTCAGATTTCATATTATCATTTCCTCGATTATTTCAGTACAAATGTAGAAGAAGAAGAAGAAGAAGAGTGGTTTTACGAAGTGGTTAAGGTACATGACTGGGACCCAGAAGGTTTGTGGTAGGGCCCTTGAGCAAGGCCATCCATCCATCCATTATCTGAACCTGCTTATCCTGAACAGGGTCGCAGGGGGGCTGGAGCCTATGCCAGCATACATTGGGCGAAAGACAGGAATACACCCTGGGCAGGTCGCCAGTCCATCGCAGGGCACACACACCATTCACTCACACACTCATACCTACGGGCAATTTAGACTCTCCAATCAGTCTAACCTGCATGTCTTTGGACTGTGGGAGGAAACCGGAGTACCCGGAGGAAACCCACGCAGACACGGGGAGAACATGCAAACTCTGCACAGAGAGGCCCCAGTCGACGGGGATTCGAACCTCCTTGCTGTGAGGCGGCAGTGCTACCCACTGCACCATCCGTGCCGCCCTTGAGCAAGGCCCTTAACCCCAAATTGCTTTCTCAATTGTAAGTCACTTTAGATAAAAGTGTCAGCTAAATAAGCTAAATGTATTCCTCAGCCAGGAGGTACAGTGAATTAGTGAAATCAGCTGAGTTCATTGGTGAAGGAATATGTGGCAGGACCTTCTGACCCCTAGACTTTCCACCTCACAAAATGGCGTATTAAACATGATACCTGACAGGCACAATGTGTGCATCCAAGCAACCCAACTACTATTTTAAAATAAACTGCCCACTGCATAAAAATGTGCCATGTCAATTGGTCCTCTAGTTTTATTGGCTGTACCCTGCATGGTAGTGAACTACCCTACCCAACATGCAGTACAAAATGTTTCCCAGTGAGTTCTCAGTATGTTGCTTCTATTAAAAGAAAAAAAGCCTTTACTGATACACTAAGAACTTTACAATTACACTGCAACTTTAAAAGTACCATAGGTAAGATTTTTGTACAATAATTCAAGCTCATTGGTTGAAAATTGCTTCTAATTGCCACAGCCAATGGCGTGGGGGGGTTTCAACGTCAGCATGTTCACAGAGAAGGGGGAGGGATAAACAGTGTTGTGGTTTGAGGGTGTTTGTTGCTGCTATTCCTCTCTTGAACGAGCAACTTCTTCCTCCCATTCCAAATGACCTATTGTACCTATAATAAGTCCATAAAATAGGAGGGAACGATGCGGCAGTACCTTCCACAGAAGTGCAGGATGGGATATGATGTCACCACACAGACAACGATGAAAGCCCGGGCCACGGCGATGGCGATGTCGTTGAAGGGGTATGACATCAGCACGTCCTGATTCACGGTGGAGCCGAACGTCAGGAACCCGCACACGCCTGGAGGAGGCAGGTCATCCCCCGTCAATCACTCACACCACCTCTAACCTTGCCTGTCAATCACTCACACCACCTCTAACCTCGAAAACAGTCCTCCTTTCAAACTTTGAAAGACCAGAATCACAGCACAACAGCACACCATGACGCACTCCGAAAATGTGATACAAGGATAAACACATGCAGACTTTTACAGTATAATTGATAAGATAGCCTTGACGTCTGCCCTGTATTTCTTATTTGAACAGGCTTTTCAAAGGTGTAGCAGCCTGTAGTATAGTGGTTAAGCCACAATAAGATCCGCACAGCTGTTGGACCCATGAGCAAGGTCCTTAACACATTGCACATTGCTCCAGGGGGGATTGTCCCCAGCCCAGTCTAATCAACAGTATGTCGCTTTGGATAAACGCATCAGCTAAATAACAAATTAATTCTTATTATTATGTATTATAAAATGAGGAAGAAGCGAAGGCCTGAAACAACATGCTGAAGGGTTGTTATAACTGTGAGAGGCAGACCTGTGCCGGTGTAGACGAAGAGGCAGATGATCATGCCCGCCGTGACCACACCCCCCCAGGGCTGGATCTCACGCTTCCTCATGCTGTTAAAGACGGGCACGCTGCTCACGTGGCACTGCAACAAACACACACACAGATACACACAGTTACACCTCTACTACACAGTGCCATATCTACTGAAACTCACACACACACATATAGAGTTACACCTCTACTACATAGTGCCATATCTACTGAAACTCACACACACACATACACAGTTACACCTCTACTACGCAGTGCCATATCTACTGAAACACACACACATATAGAGTTACACCTCTACTACATAGTGCCATATCTACTGAAACACACACACACATATAGAGTTACACCTCTACTACACAGTGCCATATCTACTGAAACACACACACATATATAGAGTTACACCTCTACTACACAGTGCCATATCTACTGAAACACACACACACACACAAATACAGTTACACCTCTACTACATAGTGCCATATCTACTGAAACTCACACACACATATAGAGTTACACCTCTACTACACAGTGCAATATCTACTGAAACACACACACACACATATAGAGTTACACCTCTACTACATAGTGCCATATCTACTGAAACACACACACACACACACATATAGAGTTACACCTCTACTACATAGTGCCATATCTACTGAAACTCACACACACATATAGAGTTACACCTCTACTACACAGTGCCATATCTACTGAAACACACACACACATATAGAGTTACACCTCTACTACACAGTGCCATATCTACTGAAACTCACACACACACATATAGAGTTACACCTCTACTACATAGTGCCATATCTACTGAAACACACACACACACATATAGAGTTACACCTCTACTACACAGTGCTATCTCAACTGAAACACACACACACACACACACACACACAGTTACACCTCTACTACATAGTGCCATATCTACTGAAACTCACACACACACATATAGTTACACCTCTACTACATAGTGCCATATCTACTGAAACTCACACACACACACACATATAGAGTTACACCTCTACTACACAGTGCCATCTCAACTGAAACACACACACACACACATACACACAGTTACACCACTACAACACAGTGCCATATCTACTGAAACTCACACACACATATAGAGTTACACCTCTACTACACAGTGCCATCTCAACTGAAACACACACACACACACACACAAATACAGTTACACCTCTACTACATAGTGCCATATCTACTGAAACACACACACACATATAGAGTTACACCTCTACTACATAGTGTCATATCTACTGAAACACACACACACATATAGTTACACCTCTACTACACAGTGCCATCTCAACTGAAACACACACACACATACACACAGTTACACCACTACAACACAGTGCCATATCTACTGAAACACACACACACACATATAGTTACACCTCTACTACACAGTGCCATATCTACTGAAACACACACACACATATATAGTTACACCTCTACTACACAGTGCCATATCTACTGAAACACACACACGCACACACATACACAGTTACACCACTACAACACAGTGCCATATCCACTGAAACACACACACACATATAGAGTTACACCTCTACTACAAAGTGCCATATCTACTGAAACTCACACACACATATAGAGTTACACCTCTACTACACAGTGCCATATCTACTGAAACTCACACACACACATATAGAGTTACACCTCTACTACACAGTGCCATCTCAACTGAAACACACACACACACGCACACACATACACACAGTTACACCACTACAACACAGTGCCATATCTACTGAAACACACACACACATATAGAGTTACACCTCTACTACACAGTGCCATATCTACTGAAACACACACACATATAGTTACACCTCTACTACACAGTGCCATATCTACTGAAACACACACACACACACACAGACACACACACACACACAGTTACACCTCTACTACACAGTGCCATCTCAACTGAAACACACACACACACACACACACACAGTTACACCTCAACCACACATACATATACAAATACACATACACACACAGACACACAGATATTGCAGAACGGTGCAGAAGAAGAATCACCTGGTAGCCAAAGCAGATGGTGGGCATGGCGTTGAACACGTCTGTCCATGACGAGGGACTGTAAACATGGGTGAGAGATGGGTGTCACTCGGAGAAACCATTTAACATTTCTGTTGTTTATTTATCACACATTCTTATCCAGGGCAACTTACACAGATTACATTTCACATACATATCCATCTATCCAGCTGGATGTTTACTGGTGCAGTTCAGGTTAACTCTTTCAGTCCCAAGCCCAATATTAAGTGGCTTGGGAAGTGACCCAAATCCCAAGGGGCTCACGGTCTAGCTTTGGTTGAGAAAATTGAAAAATGTAGCAGGGTTGAAGAGGTATAAGGTGGAGTTTGCCATATGGCACTGCTGGGATTTCACGGTAGTGACTGAAAGGGTTAAGTAGCTTTTAGTGTCCCACCTGGGGACTGAACCTACAACCTTTGAGTTACATGGCTAGTAGGGTGGCCTGTAGCGTAGTCGTTAAGGTAAAGGACTGGGACACGCATGGTCGGTGGTTCTAATCCTGATGTAGCCACAATAAGATCCGCACAGCCGTTGGGCCCTTGAGCAAGGCCCTTAACCCTGCATTGCTCCAGGGGAGGATTGTCTCCTGCTTAGTCTCTCTGGATAAGAGCGTCTGCCAAATGCCAATAATGTAATGTCATGTAGTACCTGAACCATTACACTACACTGCAGCCCCACAGCAACCCGGCTAGGACAGATGTGTGAATGTGTGGGGGGGGGTTCCAGACAGAGGGGCTGACTCAAGAGGGTGTGTGACACACCCCACAGTCCAGGATCAAATCCGGACTGTACCAGCTGAATCATCAGGCAGTTAGGCGTAGTATGTATTGTAGTCAGTGGGGTACAGCAAAGGATTAAGAAGAAACGTTTGCCTACACGCTTTTCGGAGAAAGGGTGTGTTTCTCCAAACTGACAGAGGAAGTCGCAGTGTACAATTATAGCTGCCAATCACATTAACTGACGAGAGTCGCTTAACGAGGAATTCTCCAGGGATCTGGCAACCCTGGCTTACGTCCGTCGCCTAATTAAACCCGCTCTCTTCTGGGAGGGAAATATCACAGTGAGCAGTTAGGACCTACCACTGGGCCTCTCTCCAGGAATCGTTAACCTTTTCTGATTAATCACCGTGCCAACCAAAGTGGGCCTAATGACACGTGTTCTCCTTCGCTAGAAAAAGACTAATGTGGAGGTCTCTCTGGGTAAAGGGTAGGCAGCCAGTATCCACTGTTGAAGCCATTATGAAGTTAAGATGGCCCAGCGCCCCCGAGCACTATGGGAAATGTAGTCCTTGAGGAGCCTGGGAAGTGGGGCCTAGCGAGCGCACTGAAGTCTACCTGGTGGGAATGAGACCTGGGGATATTTCCTTGTTCGGCCAGATGTACTTGAGGATGACGACAATTGTGACGTACCAGGTACCAAGGACACTTATTGCACTGCAAGGGGGAAAAAGAGCAACAAAGCATGGAGGAATAATACACAACTATTAGCACAACCATATTGACACAATTATCCCAACCATTTTGTGTAGTGCATTCTGATGTGTTCCAGGTTACACAGGTAAGTGCAATTCCCAGTGGCCAGTATTTCAGAACATGGCTGCAGTTACAGCACACAGATATCTGGCTAAGAGACAGAACAATTGGAAATTGGTTGAGAGCTTTAATGGCTACAAGTGACTTATTCACCTGCCAAAGGAACCTTCTATAGAGAGCAAAGGCATCCGACTGTTAATGAAGACCTTCTGCCATCACTTCACTAACTGTCAATCTCCTGCCACCTTTGCTCTGAGCAGGGAACTCTGGGACAGCCAGTGGACTGTTTGGAGGACTGGCTGGGAGGGACCCACCTGGCGTACTTCTGGAAGCCAATCTCCTTGGGGATGGAGAGGGGCAGGATGACCAGGGTAGAGGTCACTACGATGGTGAACCTGCGGTCTGTGTACCAGCTACCACCCACATGTATGTCAGGCTCACCAGCCATGACCGCGATCACTGAGAGGGAGAGAGGGAGGGAGGGAGAGAGGGAGAGAGGAGAAAGGGGGAGACGGAAGAGATTTGAGTCACCTTTATTTTCAGAATACACTCATAATCACATAAACTAAAAGGCATTGAAAGGTGAGGAGAACAATCATTAGCAATCTCACAATGTCATCAAAGCATGGAGATGCAGAGATGGAGAGAGGAAGAGGAAGAGGAAGCGTGAGCTGGAGAGAAAGGTGGAGATGCAAGGACAGAGAGAGAGCATAATAAGAGGAATAAGAGAGAAAGAGAGAGCTGAAGAGATATAGAGATGGAGGAATAAAGAGGTAGAGAGGCAGCGAAAGAGGGAGCACAGGAGAAAGATGTAAGGACAGTGAAGTAGAGATACAGAGGGAGAAGTAAGAGAGACTGAGATAAAGCAATGAAATTCCATGAGCAATTTATCTAATTTAATTAATTAACAGCCATTTTTTTTAGCTATGATTATAATTGGCAATGATTAATGAAGTTCTAGTTGGACCACTGCTCCACACTGCTGCTCTGACTACTGCTCCAAACTGCTGCTCTGACCACTGATCCACATTGCTGCTCTGATCACTGCTCCACACTGACCACTCCTCCAAACTGCTGCTCTGACCACTCCTCCTCACCGCTGCTCTGACCACTGCTCCACAGTCCACAGCCTCTTTGTGCACAGAAGAGACAGGAAGACACAGAGCAGATCAGCCACCCTGTGAGGCACTCGTTCTGTGAGTGAGACGGACAGGGGCAGCCCTTAGGCCCCGGAGCACTGACAGCCAGGGTAATGGCACCGCAAAAGTGTTCTGACAGCCACGGAAATTAACACCCACAACACGCTCTGGAAAGCCCAGGGAAAATAATAAAATATAACCCAGCACTGTGTCCTATTTGTACTTCAAAGCTCAGCCTTTCAGAACACATAAACTGCAATGCCTCCAGGCTACACAATCTCCTGACTTGCTGCTGCTGTTGCGAGCTGTTCTGAACAGAGGCAGAGAGAGAGATATACCATCTATTCCTTAACATGCCACCTTTATTTTGGATTTGCCAACGGCACAAGATGCAAGGTGCATTCCCATGATGCACCTCTTCACAAGACTATTCACAAGTTACTATTTTCCAAACAACGTGCTGCAATAGAGCTAGCTATGATAGGAGACACACATCTCTAACTGACAGCAGCTGGTGCCTATTGACTGGTGCAGAGGCACTTGTACTGGGTAAAGTGGATGACTCCAGGCTAATTGGGGACACCCTCTCCAAACCGGGACAGAGCACGGCACTGTCACTGCACTCCCAGTCAAAGTTGGCTAATGTCACACCCCAGACTCAAGCGATATCTAGGCCGTTGGCTCCGACAGTGATTGTAGCCAATGCCTTTACCAGTGAGCCCTACTGTTCTCGAGCCTGTGAGAAATAACTGTCTCTGACGCTGTTATGACTGCAGGCCACACACTCCCTTGATCTTATCAGGATTACAGTACAGTTGGTGCACGTTGATTCATGGGAGAATAGTAACCATTAGGAATTACTTAACCCCTTACGGGCGGATGCGACCTGCGCATTACATCTCCCTTAACAGACGGATGTGACCTGCACGTTACATCTCCCTTAACAGACGGATGTGACGCCAACGTGGTATTTGATCATATGACCGTTTTTCAAGACACAGGACTGTTGAAATGCATTGTGATTCCTAGGCCTTTCTATGGGTTTTCTATAGGACACCTTAGTCCATAATGGGTCAACAGACATGCTAATTCAATCACCACATGACGGCCAATACACTATGGCCTAATTGACAGGCCTCACAGATTCACTCCTTTCTATTCTTGTGTAAAGTATCATTCCTTATCAAGGCGTGAAAATGTATAAAAGGTAGTTACCGAAAAGGCTCTGGATTCAACTGACTCTGTGAACATTTTGAGGTAGTTTTGCTAGAAAGCTTTGCAAGATGGCATCACTCTCTTAGTCACCGATTCATACTTTTAATAAACTCTCAACTCTTTATAAAAATTGGAACCATCAGATTTTCGTACAAGCCCACCGCTCCACGTTCAAAATTCCGCACCAAAACAAAGAGTACAGACCAAATAATATTCAATAGAACGCCATTAACTACATATAAGGAGACCCAACAATGTGGTCTACACATGCAGCATTCAGGCAGAGTGAAAGAACATTCAGCAGATTCTTCACCGCACAAAGACGCCCTCAGACCAGTTAAAATGGCCACACGGCAGGGACACTTCGCACTCACACTTGTCCAGCTGATCGCCGATGATGATGAGGAAGGCGATGCATGTGCCGAAGGTGTACACGGCGATGGCGACCTCACAGATGACCCCAGTGACACGCCCGCACACCGCCCGCACCACTTCCTGGTAGGTGGTCTCGTTGCTGACCTGGGAACAGTAGGCCAGGATCACCAGACCACTGATGATGAAGACCAGCATGCACTGCAGGAGAGAGACAGGAAGTCCTCTTTGTTAAATCGTCCGTGAACACTTAGCTAGCTTAGCTAGCTGGCACATATGCTGGTCAAGCCTAATGTTACCTCCCTTCGCTGTAGTATAAGTAGTAACTAGTAACAAAGTAGTACAATTATATGGCAATCTTAAACAATGGTAGCATACCAAAGTATGCTCGTAGCCTGAGTTTTCATTGCTGAATGAAAAAGCTGTGGCATTTTATAACAATGTACATTATCTGATAACGTGAATGAAAAAAGAATGTCATTCCTGGTTTCTAAAAAATGCGTACATGCACACTAAGAGTGCCAAGAATAAATCTGTAACTGGATAATGTTCAACCGCATAGACTGAACAGACCTACGTCTACACTTCCTCCCTCTGTAGGCATGCAGACACCGCTCAATCTGATGGTGCTGGCTGTTAGAATGAGTGGAGCTGAATGTGGATTCAGGCTGTGGGTTCAGGTTGTCTTGAGCTCTAGCAGTATAAAAGAGCCAGGAGAGAGACCCCAGCTGTGTGTGATTGCCACCTTTGCTTACAAAAGCTTTTTTCCCCCTTCAAACATAAGGTGCCAATCAATGGTAGTTAATGGCTAGCTGGCCGCCAATACAGCCTGTATAAAGTAGATACCAGCAGAATAGAAATAATTATCCTCATAAGTCCTTGTTAGTTTGTTCTAAAAATGTGAAAAGGAATGTATGGGAAATGAATAGCACTTAATGGAAAAAGTATTCAATGTATGAAACGTGTCTAAATGAATGCTTGTAAGTGTCTTGCATAGCAGTTGTCTTGATTATTTTCCCCCCAACATGCAAACTACTGACAGGAAGCAATTCTTATCCATTTTTGCTCCAAGCTACTTACACCATGCTCTACTGCCCTACATAGCAACCGTATAGCAACCCCCTATTTTGGTAACTAATTCACCCCAAAGCGCCAAATATGGCACACAGAACAAATTTATTTGGTTGAAAAGCAGAAAGCAGGACGTCCCAGTTAATATAATAATGGATGATACATGGCACTCAAAGCTCGGTTATGAAAGTTAAAAAGCCTTATTCCATGGCTGGGGAGTTGCTCTCAGACCTATGCATTTTGCTCTTGCAGCCATGAAATAAAGGCTTTTTAATTTTTGTAACCGAGATTTGAGTGACGTGTATTTTCTGTTTGCCATATGAACTAGCACCTCATATTACACTCAGCACCTCTCCAATTCATTTCAATAAGCCAAGGTAGCTTCCCAGTTTTTATTCTGTCTTGTTATATAGTAATGTAGTCTGTAAGCAGATGCAGATGCAGATGCAGTCCCCCCCCCCCCCCCACCCCGTGCCTGGACTGTGGACTGTGAGTATTTCAGCAGGCTCCCCGCCCCCCTCACCATCTGCAGCACGACCCCAGAGGTCACCCCGCCGGCAGTGTTGAACGCGGCGGGGAAGTTGAGCAGGCCGGCCCCGAGGGCGGCGTTGACCACGATGAAGACGGCGCCCAGGGCCGAGGTCCCCCCGCGCCGCCCCCCGTCCGCGTCCCGAGGGGGGGGTCCCGTCTCCACGCTGGGGCTCTGGAGCAGCCACGCCCTCTCCCCCGCGTCCCCGCTCCCCGTCCAGTCCCCTGCCTCGCTGTTTATCGCCATCTCCGGCCCGGACATCTGCGTCGCAGCCCGCCCGATACAGGGCCGTGTGCCCCTCCCAGCCCGCCCGAATCAGCGTCCCCCTGCCTCCTACACACACACACGCTCGCACACACACACACACACACACACACACACCTCCGATTCAGGCCGCAGAGTGCGGTTGTGCACGGCACACCCAACACAGACCCCTCTCAACAGGCAACTCTCTCTTTGCCGCACCCAATTTCAGAGGCAGACGTTCCGGCTCACTCCCCCTGTCCCCAAGGGCCCGGTTCAGGAGAGTCCTTATTGGCTGAGCCCAACAGGAAGAGAGAGAGGTGGGGAGACGATCATGAAGGTGGGGCCCGGGGGTTGCAGGGTAATATAGACAAAAAACGAAAGGGCATGTTCACAGGGATTCCAGTGCAGCCCACGATTCCAGCGCCAGCAAGTCAGGCCAAACACCTTCCAGTGTGTCCAGGAACCTAAAAACAAGAAGAAAACCCTGTGATGTAAGGCTGCACACGACTACAGTTACTGACATGGCCCTCCCTCTATCTGTCCTGTCCCTTTAATGAGGCTTCCACTGTTTAGCTCTATATCTTGGCAGCCGTATAATAAAAGCTTTCTGCAACAATGGCAACAGTAATTGTAATCAATCTTTTCCCTGCCAAAGGCTTGCATCAACATTATTTCTTCAGCGCCGTCTCAAGCAGCATGATCTTCAACGTACTAGTTGGATATGAGAAAATTCTACCTGCATTCGATTTACTTTCTTTTATTGATGTTCTTGTTTGCTTGTTTTAAGCCACAGTTCGACGGACAGGCAGTCAGGTCATGCAGATGCTGGGAGCGGTTATAAACCTGCAGACAGCAGACGGGTCCTGAGGAATGGGCTCATTTGCAGTGCAGTAAAAACCACTTCTCAGGAGAGCCATACCAGTGTCCTTGGGAAATCACGGGATGTGTCACCATAGTACACCGCATTGTCATAAACCTTGCTGGCTTGTGACTAGAACACTTAGAAAGCTGCATGTGTCGAATACAGAAATGCTGTGGCAGTCATAAAATATACACCCCCCCCTTCCCAGCACCAACTAACCTCCACAGTTTTAAATTAAGCGTCACGTTGTTGTCTGACTAACCCCCTAGACATCTGTACGCAGCACATAGTCAGCATTCTTACGTGCATGTCATGTTGCACAATGAGTGACAGGTCGCCGGACATAACGCATGGCAGTCCTGATCTACCTCTCAATCACGTGAGATCACCAAGTCCCATATCCGTATTGTCTATCTATGCGTTAGTCTACTTCCCCTAATAGCAACGAGCAGGTTTCAGTACATCAAAGACATGTGGTGTGTAGAATGATGAAAAAGAAAAAATCGCCAAAGATATGCAAGACAAGCAAGTTCAAATGTGCCTATTAAAATGGGTATTCCGCGGATGGGAATAGTTCATTCAGATAATTAGCTATGAAAGCCCAATAACACAGACAGCCTAACTTCACCCGGAACAGCTCAAAACCCCAAAGTATCCCCGTTAATTGAAAGTCCCAAGTAGACAGCGCAGAGTGGATTGAGTACTTGAGTAGAATAATCCTGGTGACAATGTGAAGGTCCAGCAGCCTTACGAGGAAGAGGGGTTCCGATGCACCATCCCAAAACAGACAACAATGGGTCCAAGGGAAACGAGATGAGGCTAGTTTAGCTAGCTGGCATATATACGCCGGTGAAGCCAAATGTTACCTGCCTATGCTGTAGTACGAGCTAAGTAGTACAATTATTCAGCAATTTTCAATAATGATAGCATAACAAAGTATACTAGGAGCCTACAATAATTAAAAAGCTTTTGCATTTTATAACGTATTCGCATAGATAGCTAATTAGTGCAACGAGAACCTATTGTATTGGTAACGTAGAAATACCGACCTTCATTCCATCACCCAATCGGAGATCGCAAACACGAAAGCCTTGGAAGTCCTCGACAGCATACATATATTCGTTAGGTAGTAGCTGTAAGATTTTGGAAAGCGTCTACAGTGATATCACCTTAGGGACACACACTCGCCGTCCGGTTGCCTAGCTAGCAGGCACTGGGCGCTGTATGTTGTAATGAGCAGTGCTCATTTCTGCTGATGTCAACAGCGAGAGCATGTGATGGTCATCTGGTATTTCCTTCCAATGGCATCGCAGGAGCCGCGATGGGTAGTGGGGGATGTGGTTTAAATGTATGACACCGCAATAAGTTCAATTCTTGGTTACAACTATCAAGTATTCAATAGGCACAATTGTTTCATCGCATTAGATAAGATAAAGTTTGTGGGGTTACTGTGTGTGGGAGAGGAAAAAACTGAAGATAGCACAGGATTAGGGAAAGATCGCTGACTTTACTTGTTGATCTGTGAACAAAATGTTTAACAATGTTACATATTTATTTGAAGTGACTGACTAAAAAGCAGTAAAAAGCATCGGTAATGTAAACAAAAACAATATCTCAATCGTAATAGGTTAAGAATAAACCATTACAAGCACTTGTAGATGGACATTAAACAAAATAACACTTGTAAATGCTCAATAAACAAGAATTAAATTAAACTAAGTATTGCTAACCCTTCTATTATGTTAAGAGTTTATAACCGCTTTTATGTTTGGGTCAAATTGACTCCCAACAGTTTAAATAAATGCAAAATTATTGCAAAATAAACATGTTGACACTTTGTGTGTAACCTTCTTATTGTCTCCAAAATTACTAGCCTTGTATCCATATTTATGAAAAATCTGTGAGAAACATCTAATTTTAGAGCCTGAGGTACAGGAAAGGAAAGTTTGGCATCTGTATGGGAAAATGCCACCGGAATCATCCACAAAGACATTTTGTACAGTTACAGAGGGTCAAAATGACAACTCATGCAAATTTGGTACAAGATTTAACCCCACCAATTTAAAAAATAATTTATTAACAATATCAAGATGGACAAAAAGGTTGACTGCTTTTAAGAGATGTTGAACACTGAATGCGGTCAAATTGACCCCAAACATAATAGGACAGTTAAGAATGCAAGTTTTTGGTTAACTTGCCCTGGTGAAAATTCGAGCTAACAGCTTGAGATGGAATCTAGCTGAAATCAGCTTCTGGCCCAGCTGGACACCATCTTGAATTTGGTGAATTTCTGCTCTGTCTGTTCCAAGCGGGCCCACCAGCTGGACAGCTGGCCCTGACTATCTCAATAATCCTGCTTTGTAAAATACCCTCATGGTCTGGTCAGAACGGTTGCTATGATCTCAGCTATCTTCTTCGCCTGCTCGACCGTGTTCAAACCAGCAGGACTATCTTGAGACCAGGCTGGAACCAAGCAGGAATTTCCACAAGGGTGATTACCTAATTTGCATTTAAAATGCGAGGGTGTGGTATGTGCGTCAGCCATTGTCCCTCGGTCTAGGGCAGGCCGGAGTAAATTGGCTAATGAATAGTGGTGCAGAACTTGTGACCTTCCGGGTTGTCTGTGACCCATAGCACACGGGACAATGGATTGATTTGTGTCGTCTCTGTTAAGTGTGCCCCTGCCTCGGCCTATTGTAGACTGCAGGGCGATTGTGGCCCTGTCCTCTCTGCTCTCGACAGTTTTCTATGGAGTCAGCCAGTCTCTGTTAAATTATCTATACTGAGTCACAGCTTGCTTTTGCTTTATATCTTTAATAGGTCATAGGTACTATTTACCCCCATCCTCCAGGCCTCCGCTGGCCCATGTCATGTTGAATTAGAGTAACTGGTGGGCATATACTACAATTAGGCAGGTAAGACAAGCATTTAAGGGGGCGGGTAGTATCTTTATAGCCACTGTTTATATGGGGTCATATATTCTGCATGGTCAGCCAATATTAACAATTTTAATAAAATTGAGACACAGACATAGTGTAGTCACTGAAACATATAATGTAATATGCTAAAGACTACAGTTCTGTCACATATTGTACATTGGTAGGAGATTCAAAATTACTATTTTGACCAAAGTCTGGATATATGTGTACAGGGGACTGAAAATAAGACCTGGGGCTTTAATGATTTTTATCTTATTTCCTGGAAATGTGAATTAAAGCAAGACTGAGCATTTACTTTTGGTTTGGTTTTGATGACATTTTGAGAGTTTTATACATTCTTGCTAATGTTATCTCCTCACTTTTCAATATTTTTAGTTTTACTTTCTACGAATGTTAGAATGTAAGTCTGAAAATAAACACTCAGACACACATACAGTCACACTTGTGTGCACGCACAGGCACACAAACACACACACACAGTCCCACTTGTTTTTCGTATGTCCTGTCCCTTTAAGAGTGAAGATAAGAAGTGGTGTGGAGAAGTTTGAAATTTCTGGCTCCTCCTCCTCCTCTTGTTTTGCCGTCAGTTCCCTTCTTTTCGGGGCCTTGGCTGCGTAGCATGACCAGTATGGGTGCCTCTCTGGATACTCCTTTCAAAAAGACCCCTGAGTGCCCTCTCTGCTTGAAGGAGCGCCGGGACCCCACCTCCCTCCCGTGTGGACACTGTTTCTGCCTGATCTGCATCCAGGAAGTATGGAGCGGTTCCCTCACAGGGCCGTATTACTGCCCCGAGTGCAGGGAAGAGTACAGGAAGCTGCCTGCTTTCTGGAGACGCACAAGGGGGCCGTTTACCCCCACTGATGGGGCACACAGACACAGGCAATCCACCACTTCAGGTAGGGCACAAAGATAGGGCCCTTTGTCCCACTACAGTAATTCACCGAATCGCACACAGAGGCAAAACACATGCATGAGTAGGGTACAGCAATAGTGTAGGTAGGGTAAAAAAATGGGGGTCTTTCTTTAAAAAATTGTAGCCTCGTAATCTTCTTCCCTGTAGCCACTCTAATCCTACTACTACTACTACTACTACTGCTACAACTATTACTATATGACTACTCCTAATAATCATCATAATACTTCATTTTAGGGTCAAAATGCAGAACAATTAGGAAAAATGAAAATAAAACTCAAATTCTGTACATATGCTTCTATTTGACAAAATATGTTGTTAGTTGCAGTCAGGCAGTGAATGCCTGGTTAGAGACCAGTTGTAATGAGTCTGTTGTGAACTAACTATCACATTACATTATTGGATTACATTAAACAATGTTTCTTACAATGAAAGAAACAAGAACATATAAAATCCTGTTTTTGAACACATGTGTGCAGAAGATTGTGCACTTTATAAATAAATAAAAATTATTATTTCACTTTATATAATAATATATGAGCATCATATATCCTGTATGTATACTATATATTTATGGTACCCTCCAAAAGCTTTGGCACCCATGGACATAAACGGCTGTGCAAAGTAAATATATGATCTATATTTATATATATTTCATGCTAAAATGATTGTTCGGAGAAAAGATACCACCGCGGGACCAGTAGATGTAAAACAACTCCATAACATCAAAGATCCACCACTATATTTCACCATAGGTAAGGCTATCCTTTTCCAGCATGCACTACCTTCCTGCCATGCCATCACTCCACAGACCACTCTTCCAATCCAGTGAGCAGAACCAGAATCTGAATTTGTTTCATCCAGAGGAATGGAAGAGACATTTTGACATAAACAGACTTGGTTAACTCCAATTTAGCTCAGGTTTTCCCCGGATATAGCCAGGTCATGTCCGAGTCGCCTATATAAAACTTTCAGTTTTCAACCAAATGTAGCTGTACGGCTAGAGTTTCGCTGACCCTCTCAGTCCTGCGTCACGCTGGTTTTCCCTGTTTTCACGGTGCTCTATGCATGTTTTCAGACTGCTCAGACGGAGAAATGCCTTCCACCTCTGCATCCTCGTCCAACTGCACCTCCCCCCCCCAACGCCTGGGAAAGCGCCGGGCCCCCTCCTTTTCCCGGATGGAGGAGAGAGAAAGAGAGAGAGAGGCCCCTTCACCTCCCGTCTCTCCTCCTCCTCCTCGTTCCCCCACCACTTGCGCACCCTCCGCCGCTAGCCCCGGCGGCTCAGTTCGTTGCAACTACTGTCCCTCGCCCGGCCAGCAGGTGGCGGTGAAGACCTGCCTGGTGTGCGGCGCCTCTATGTGCACGAAGCACCTGAGGTCTCATCTGGATTCGCCGGTGTTCCAGGACCACCCGCTGGTGGCGCCCACGGCGGACGTCTCGCTGTGGCGGTGCGCGGAGCACCAGGAGGCCAAGAAGATCTACTGCCGGGACTGCGCGCTGTGCGTGTGCACCATGTGCACGGTGATAGGGGCGCACCGCAACCACGCCTGCGTCGGCGTGACCGAGGCCGAGGCCGAGCTGAGGGTGAGCCGCTAACCTAGCCGCTAACGTTCCCGCATTGTTGCTGGGACGTTGTGAGAACGCTTCACTGGGGGGTTGCGATTGACTCCAACCAGCTCCTTTATACCTCTGTGACAGTTATGGGAGAGTGAGGCCTCAGAAAGTGGGGGGACTGCAGTCAACTGTCAACCACTGATTTCTTATGAACCAATCAAAAAGGTTTTGCTGTTTCCACAGCAATTCACAATGCCTGGTTCAGAGGTCAGTGTTGGCATATACAGGTTGTCCAGTTTTGGTTGAATGAAGCCTTACTCTCCCAGTACTAGCTAGTATCCTGCTTCTCTCTCTTACTCTCTTTTTCTGCAGTAAGGCTTTCTGAAGCGCAGCTGCATCTGTGTCTCTTTCCCAACTCTCAATCTGCTGGTCCAGCTACTCCTTCCTGCTGCTTCAGCTTCCTTCAGTCTCTGGCAGTTCAGGTACACTATTGACTACTGAATCTCATCTCTCACACAGGCCAGTTCAGTTCAGGTACACTATTGACAACTGAATCTCAAGTAGTCTACTTGCATTCAGACTTGCCATGCAACTAGACTCACATTGTATATTATCAAAGGGAGAGGGTGATTGGGTGGAGCTTCCGTGCACCGTCACCCCGACTTGCACAAGCCAATCAACTGATGATGCTCCCTGTGGCAAATCACTCTGATTGGTTGCAATCAGCGAGTCACTGGTAGCACACGAAAGCTCCACCCAGCTTGCATTCATCACTGACAAATATAAATTGTCTGGAGACTCATTGGGGCTGGATATACAATTAACTGTGACATCACCCAGGAAGTTGAGTTGCCAGGGTATCCCCTCCCTCAGTGCATAATATGAACACTTCTGGCCAATTAGATGCCTGTATTCTGCCTGCTCCAGCTGTGTATTTAGTGCAGTGTTCCAGGTCACAATTGAGCAGGTAGACTGCAGAGTGAGAAAAAGCAGTAGCCACCTAAATATGTTTTGGTTTATGCAAATTGCAATCTACCCGCCTAAACTGACAGAGGACATAGCAAAGAGATGGAATGGGCTTATGAATGTATTTCAAATGAGAAGAAACACTACACGTGATTGACATTTGTACTGTAAAGCTAAATAGTGATTATGGTATGATGGTTTATTCAGCATAACCTGAAAGACGACATGAAGAAAATGCAAGAGAACGAGCAGGTCATCCAAAGCAGAGTGGCCGACCTCCAAACGAAGAAACATGACATTCAGGTGAGGGGATGAATGGAAGAGAGCCATTTGCAACTTACAACACCGCATTCTGACACGTGCCAGTGTCAGCCAGTGAGGGATACTGATGAGGGATGTCACGTTGCTGAGAATGTTTGTGATAATGATGAGAATGTTGGCCATGATGTTGAGAATTGTGGTCATAATGATGAGAATGTTGGTATTAAAGACTACAGTGTTGGTAATAATAAGACTGTTGGTGACAGAAATAACATGTTCGTGATAATAATGATATTTATGGAGATGCTGTTGGTGATGATGGGGCTGTTAATGATGATGAAAATATTGGTGATGATGATGATGTTGGTCATGATCGGGATGTTAGTGATGAAGGGGATGCTAGTGATGATGATGATAATGATGATGATGTTAGTGATGATGGGGATGTTGATACCCTCTCCAGGAGACCCTGAACCGGTCCCGGGGCGGTCTGCAGCAGCAGTACCAGGCCATGCGGGAGGTGCTGGACCGGCAGGAGCTGCAGGCCCTGCAGTGCATGGACCGAGTGGAGCGGCGGGCCCTGGGGGGCCTTCAGGCCCAGCTGGAGAAGCTCCAGGAGGATCTGAGCTCCCTCCAGACCAGCCTGGACACTCTGGAGGGACTGTCCGATTCCAAGGGGGCAGAGAGGGTCAAAGAACAGGCCTTTGTCATGGTAAATGGGGCCGGTGTCTTCCTTGGTCTCTTTGATCATTTCTGCAGATGACTCTTACATCAGTAATTTCAATAATCATTTCTGTAACATTTGTGTAACACTATGTGGAAGTATTCGACGAAGATATGTTGTGTGAGGTTCAATCCTAATGCTAACAGCAGAATCTTTTTGCCAGACCCACATTATGTTCCTCTCCACACAATAAATTATTTCCAAATGATTTATGTTTTCTTTCCAACAGGAGTACAGCAAGATATCTGAATGGTGAGTCTGAAAAATTAACAGAGCCACTACAATCTTCATTCATTTTCTGCAATGCATCCAATAAGGGTGGCTTTATTCATCTAGGCTAGGCCCTAGAGCAGGGATCATCAAATCATGGTCTGACTTTCCACCCTCCCTTTACCTGGGAGACAGGTGTGAAGACAGTCTGGCCAATCAGAAGTACACATTTTTCGGCCAGATTTAGATTTGAGGTCCAGATTTGATGATTGCTACCCTAGAGTATATAAATTAAACAACCCTTATTTGTAATGCTTAAAATTCACATTGAAAGAAGCGTTGTTCAAAAGCACACAATCCTTCAAGGAAGAAACTCTGCCCCACTGCTGTGAATGTTGGTGCCTCGTACACATCAGTGTGATGGGTTGTTTTCGCGCATCCCTCCCTCAGTGTGAAAGCCATGTCCAGTCCTTTGGAGGAGATGGAGCCCCTGCAGGAGTTAGACCAAGCCCGTCTGGGGAAGATTGAGGAGTGGGCGGAGAAGAGGCTTAATACACTCCTCCTGGCCATGATGGACCGGGATGCCCTGCGACTGCTCTGTGAGAACCACAGCCACAACCACGACTACAACCACAGCCACAATCACAGCCATAACCGCAACAACCACATCTGCAACTACTAACCCAGCCACAGTCACAAACACAATCATGGCCACAACCACAGAAACAACCACTAACATAGCTACAATCATTACAACAAACATAATCACAAACACTACAACTATAAACATAGCCACAACAACCATAACCATGCCCACAGCTACAACGACAACCATAGCTTTAACCACAATCACAACCTTGACCACAACCACAGCTACAATCACAGCCATAACCACAACCACTAACACAGCTACAACCATAACACCAGCCATACCACAATCACTAAACATAAACATAACCACAACAACCATAACCATGACCACAGCTACAAAGACAGCTTTAACCACAACCATAACTTGAATCACAATCAGGACCACAAACAACCACTACAGCCTCAACTATAACCACTAGCACAACCACTAATTCAACTATAACAACAACCACAATCACAACCACAACAATGCAAACACACAGCCCTCATTTAAAATAGGGTTCAGACTGTTGTAGCAACAGAGTGGAAAATCCAGGGGTCAGAAAGTAAAAGTCCTGTTTCTTCCACCCATTAACTGAGCCAGCTAATTTCACTAATTAGTTATACTGTCTGACTGAAGCATTGGGCCAATTAGCAACTGCAGGTGATTAGAACAAAATTCACGGGAGGATGTTTACTTTCTGAATTTTCCACGTTTGCGTATCAACACATTGGCGGCAGCCCCGAGGTGAACAAGTTACATAAAAAACATGGGCTGAATCTAAATGCCTCTGTGAAGTGCAGAGTCGCAAGGGCCACAAGAGGGCTCATACGGAATACAAAACCTCAAGGAAGTGATGCTAAAATAAAAGTAATAATAATAATAGAAGCCTGGCTGAAAAAAAAAAAAAAAATGTATTCAATACATTGGAAGACCTTAATTCATGTACAGTATATAATACATAATCCCATATGTAAACTTATTTCTTCACATTGATTAATGATTATTTATATTGTGAGAGTGGAGAGCTGGTGAGGCTCAAACGCGGATCTTCATAGGGAGAGTCATTTACACTAACCATGGTAATATAGACAAACTCACCATTAGTGGAGCAGTTAGGCCACCACTTGTGGACTGCAATGCTACAATATGTACGATGCTTGGCTCATGGGCCATTAGTCACACACTGCGCTACCCTTACAGATGGGATCACGCCCACTCTGGATCCAGACACCACTCACCCAAAGCTGGTTCTGTCAGAGGAGAACACCAGGGTCTCCCATAGCGACGACCCGCAGCCCTACCCCGAGACGGCCGCCCGCTTCAGCACCTTCCCCCAGGTCCTGGGCGCCAGGGCCCGGGACGGGGGCCGGAGCTACTGGGAGGTGGAGGTCACCGGGGAGGGGCGCTGGAAGGTGGGCGTGTGCGACGCCCTCATCGGCCGCAAAGGGGCGAAGGATGCCTGCCGAATTGGGTTCAACCCCCACTCCTGGTGCCTGTTCGGGGAGCGGAACAAGATGGAGGCCCTGCACGACAAGGAGTCCTTCCCTGTGGAGGGCAGCATCCCACAGAGGGTGGGGGTGTTCCTGGACATGGAGAAGGGAAGCCTGTCCTTCTACTCCGTGCCTGAAGAGGGCGACCTCACCCTGCTGCACAGTTTCCAGCAAACGTTCACTCAGCCACTCTACCCCGCGCTGGCAGTTTCCAAAACGGAGCTGGCGTTCTGCGACCCCTTCCAGTGAACTGTGCCCTCTCTCTCTCCCCAGTAACTGGCTGTTTTGGCTTAGCAGGGAGAAAAGAGAGAGTAGGGGGCTTCCCCTTCTAAATGCCCCTTAGCAACATCGCAATGCTAAATATATAATATTTCCCCTAGTTATTCTATGTTTATCTTATGAATCAGTATGATTATCTTATGTTATTCTATGTATCAGTATCTACTAATTTGCACTAACACAACACTGAAGTACACTGCACTGAATTGTATTATTTCTGTTTCTCCTTAAAACACAATTTTTTAAATAAGAAACGTTGCACTTACAGTATACTGGCATTAGACATCAGAATTAAATTGAAGGCAGGAGGTTAATAACAGCTTGTATAATAGTGCAGGTTAAATGCTTCAGTCAATAAGATAGCCGTGTGATCTTTAGGATAATTAATTGAAAATGGTAAATGTTCTTAACATACAATTATGAAAGTATAAGTTAAAGCCATACAGTGCAGAGTACCATGCAGTTCTCTACAACTTAATTCGAAACACACTTGCAAGAACAAACGGAAACCAACAAGGACACAGATCTATAGAGCTCACTTTATTTCAGAATGAATGCTGAAAGTACAGACTGTGTGTGTGTGTAAATGAGATACAGGGCAGTTGGTTCTTGTACAATCGATGCTGAAATGTGGTGCTTTCGACTCTAGCCAGACGTTGAGGGTGACTGACTACTCTGAATAAAACCAGTACTCTGAATATATGACTGTGGTTTTGTCATCTTATCTGTACCCTCTGTGGTCAGAAGAAATAGTTTCAAAGGAATGGCAGACACCAGAAAAGGCCTGCATGTTAGTCAAAAATACTAGTTTTTCTTCAGTCTCCATATTAGTTCAGTTAGACAACCCAGTGGTGGGGGGGGGGGGGGAGAGGGGCAAAGGTCAAATCTGAGATAAAAATATTGATCTGAAGTATTAAAGCTGCCAGCTCTTTCTGAAATTCACAAAAAGGACATTGCGTAATGCCATTGCGAACACGCTAGGTCTTCAGAGCAGACATGAGCAGAACTATTACAAACACACGTGGTAAAAAGAGGGCTCAGATGTGGGTTTATCTACAAATAGTAGATTGATGGAGCAACAATCCCAAGGGAAACGTGAACCAACTGTGAAGTAGGTAGCCCTATCTCCTCCAGGAGATTAGCAAGCAGCCATTTCAGGTTTCCAATAGGCGTTGCCCCAGCTTGTTTTAACTCGTCAAACTATTCTTAACAATACCACTGAACACCAGGGGCCACACCGTTGTTGGTTTCGGGGCATTGTAGAAGCAACGTGGTGGACCCGGACTGAACAAGTGTTGTGGTTTGATTACTGCAACATAACCGCCTTTTTTTCTTTTCTTTTTTTGGTGTTCAGGCACAACCCAAACTCAAAAGAACTGCACAAACACACAGTATTCTACAAACAAACACTGAAAAAAACACTTATCTGGGGGACACATTTTAACCAAGTGCATTTTATACATTTTAGATTCAATTTAAATACCAAGCTTCCCCCCCATAACCACATGGCCAGGAAAACATTCCTTGTTAAAACCAAGGGTTTTTTTGTTTGCTTTTGAAGAGAAAAAAACAAACAAAAAAAAAAACACATCAGTGCTTTTGTGACCAAGATCAACTCCCATCAGAAAAGCTCAAACAGGTCATTTTGGAATTTGGGGTGGGGCTGTTATGAAACCTGTCATACATAGATAATGTATCTGTAAAAATTAGGTGCAAGCAGTGCCATCTTACTGATCAATTTCTTATTGGCCAGCACCTTGGGGGGGAGGGGAGGGGGCGGGGCACAATCCAGGTTTCCTAGCAACAAACATCCTCAGAACAAGGAGGGAGGGGCCCAATTCAGCCAATTAAAACAATGGATTTGTTGAATTTGTGCTCAAACCCCGAACCCAAACCCCATGGACACTACAGCCCTCTTCCTGGGCCAACCTTTAACCTTTTCAGATGGGAGTATGGGGGGGGGGGGGAACTGAACAGACTGACCATTAAAAACTCCTGATCACAGGGGGACACAAAATGAACTCACATTAATACATCATGAAGTCAAGCCTGGATGTAGATTCCTAAGCTTGAGCTTTTATGAACATTATTTATTGAATTTCCCATCTAAGTTTCTGGGAAAGATGCAGAAAAGTAATAATAGAAGATTATCCGGTCCCCCCCCCTGCTAATAAGGAGATTTTCCGTAGGATATCAACACCCCTTCCAAACCCCCCGGTGTTTTGAGGGGCTGCAGGGCACCACCCTCGGTCCGCTTCACTTGGTCACCGCATGGATCCCGTGTGCCAGGTAGGCCACGTTACCGGAGGTGACTCCTGCCATGGAGATACGCCCGTCTTTCGTCATGTAGACAGAGAACTCCTTCGTCAGACGCTGCACCTGTACGTGTACACACACACACACACACACAGTTTGACTATGAGAAAACACTCCTGACCCATCACACCTGCAGAACGACACATCCGACTTCTCAAATTCAATTTCAAAGGCAGAACAGAATGGCTAGCATGCAACTTATAGCTCTCCAAATCCCTCAACCTTTTGAGACGACATAATTACTTAAAACAGCACATCCCACTGTTGAACAAGAAGCAGCCATGATTGAAATACACATTATCAAAAATGTTCCTTTCACATGCCCTGTGCCTCGATACCCTGAACTTGCTGATTCTCATACGGCTGGGTAATCCTGCTCCTCTGTTGGGCCTGAGGAGTACCAGGAGCCCGGCCCAGGGGCCCACAGGGTGGCACGATAGAGCGGTCTCCATACCTGCTCCGGCTTCAGGCCGGTGAAGCAGAACATGCCGATCTGGTCGATGACGTGCTGCCAGTTATGGGTGGAGCCTTCTTTCTGCAGGTTGGCCACCAGCTGCTCCCTCATCTTGATGATGCGATTGGCCATGCCGTGGACCTCCTCCAGCCTGGGGGGAAAGGGGCGTGGCTTAGAATAGAGTGCACCATATCCAACCACAATGAGGCTATTAAAAGGGTTGTTTCAATCCTGGGCGCTGATCGGCTGAGAGAGTTCTAGTATTATAGGGGGCGACATAGCTCAGGCAGTAAGAGCAGTCATCTGGCAGTCGGAAGGTTGCAGGTTCGATCCCCCGACTGTGTCGAAGTGTCCTTGAGCAAGACTCCTAACCCCCAAATGCTCCTGACGAGCTGGTCAGGGCCTTGCATGGCAGCCAATCGCCGTTGGTGTGTGAGTGTGTGTATGAATGGGTGAATGGAGAAGCATCAATTGTACAGCGCTTTGGATAAAGGCGCTATATAAAAGCCTGCCATTTACCATTTAGTTGGAGCAGGGCAGGGTAGGGCTAGCGGATAGTGGCAAGGTAGGGTTAAGCGGGTAGGGGCAGGGTAGGGTTAAGCGGGTAGGGGCAGGGTTAGCAGGGTAGGGTTAAGCGGGCAGGGGCAGGGTTAGCGGGCAGGGGCAGGGCTTGCGGGTAGGGGCAGGGCTTGCGGGTAGGGGCAGGGCAGGGCTCGCGGGTAGGGGCAGGGCAGGGCTCGCGGGCAGGGGCAGGGTGCGCGGGTAGGGGCAGGGCAGGGCTTGCGGGTAGGGGCAGGGCAGGGCTCGCGGGCAGGGGCAGGGTGCGCGGGTAGGGGCAGGGCAGGGTTCGCGGGTAGGGGCAGGGTTAGCGGTGAGAGGCGGGGTCAGGCGGAACGCACCACTCGCTGCGCAGCTCGGGGGTGTTGAGGATGGTGGAGGCGATGCGGGCCCCGTTCATGGGGGGGTTGGAGTACATGGGGCGGATCAGGATCTTCAGCTGGGACTCCACGCGCTTGGCCTCCTCCGCGTCTTTACACACCACCGTGAACCCTCCCACACGCTCACCTGGAGACGAAACGGAGACATTTACACCCTAATGCCACGTCACCGGGTTTTACCAACACATACTAAACATTTACACCATGTGGTTTGTCTAGATACCGTAGTGCCTCAGAAATTCGTTTCTCACTCATCTGTGCATCGGTGGCTGTTGTATCGGAGAGGTTAAAGTACCATTGTTAAGGCAGATACTTCCACAAGAGAATCATCTAGAAGACCATGAGGTTGTAGTAACTTTTTTGCCCATGCTCTTGGTAGACAGATCCATATAAACGTACGTTCAAAAAACTGATTTTGCTGCTGATATTCCCCTTGAACATGTACAGTCCGGAATAGCGGTTGTCGCACATTCTGAGGAGAAATTTGATTTGCAGCTGTCCCACTCAAGTAAGTAGCAATTACACTATTAAGAAAGTGCCTCTGATTATCTGGAAATCAGTTTACCAGTAATGCCTTAAAATTAATTAAACTTGAAAGATTCATTACTGCTGGTTAATTAGGCATTTCATCAACACTATAATGAGGAAATGGCACAATGCCTTTACCTCAGCTGTCAGCTCAAATTGTTTTGTGTTGCCGTTCTCCATCATTCAGAGAAGTGCTCTCCAGTTAGCGACTCTTGGACATACGCTGCGGGAGATTTGCAGCGTTTATGTCAGGGGATTTAGTTCTGTACTCGGTTTGAAACATGGCTCTTACAATCAGCCGAGTGTTCTGGTCTGCAGTGTAGGAGTCAGGTTACTGCAGGCAGAGTGCTGAAATCCAATAGGTTTGACCCAGCGCTCCCTCACAACAACCCCAGCTCCTCAAATACTCGCCAGAGCACTAGTAATGAAGTAATCACCACAGTGTGTGAACTGCAGAGTGCTCAGCACAGAGTACTAATAATGAAGTACTCACCATAGTGTACAAACTGCAAAGTACTCAGCACAGTGTACTCGGCAGACTACTAATAACAGAGTACTCAGCACAGTGTACTTCCTAGAGTACTCACCAGCCAATTATAATGGTGATATTGGAGATTAAGACTGGGGGACAAGTGCCCTTTCAGCACGTGAGCTAGACTTCAGCACATGCAGTCCCACAAGCAGAGACAATAACGCTGTGGCTCATTCAGCTGCCCATTGGACAGGCGTGAGGCACATCAGCCCACATCAGCCTTCTGAACGAGCTGGAGGATAACACTGAGGGGAAGGAGCTGGGGCAGGACTAACACAGAGAACGTGTACGTGCCCACAAAGCTAGGAGAAACTGCCATGGGAGAGAGTCACTGACGTGTAATAATGTCATGGAGAACCCCTGCGTTTCTGTGGTTAGAGACTTCCTGTCAGTGTGTAGAACTGACCTTTGAAGCGCCATTTATAATTTAATTTCCATTTCTGAACAGGAAGCGGTTATCTGAAAGGAATATGGAATCAACATGGAATTAAATGAATGGCAGCAACGTATTGCTCGGAAACTAGCGTGATATCAGTTAAACAGGGGCAGCTTTCTTTTTTTCTTTTTTTTACACCAATACAAATAAGCATAGAAAATGTAGTTAAGTGATTCTAACAGTTTGTGCGTGTGACTGATGCAATAACCGCGCTGTGAATGAAAATGCCGCTGAATGGTGTCAGCTTGACGATGGCGAGAAGTGGTAAATGTGAGCAATGGCGCCCCCTGGAGAATTGTGCAAACCTCACACCAAGGAGGAGCCAAATTACATAATTCACAATACAACTGTAGTTTCAAGTGAACAATTGCGGTAAAAAAATAAAAAAGGAAATGGAAACAAAAATGGATCATAATAACAAGAAAGGAAAAAAATATATAAAAATCAGGGGCCCTGCTCCCTCAGGGTGAAAGGAAGGACAGAGAGAGATGAGCGATGGGTAGAGGAAAGGTTGAACAATATCGTATACAACCTGTAATCTGGGCCTGGGTTCAAACAGGATACAGAATGGCGTTTGGATGCAGACACAGACATGGCTGACGTGGGTTCCCACCCGTTGCCCGGGCGCACTCACCGTACAGGCCCATGTTCTTGGCAAAAGACTGCGACAGCACGATGTTGTGGCCCTGCTCGATGAAGTGCCGCACCGCCCAGGCGTCCCGGTCGATGTCCCCGCTGGCGAAGCCCTGGTACGCCATGTCGAAGAACACCAGGAGGTTCTTTTTCTAAAACGGGAAGGAGGCGGCGTGAAACACAGACTGGGAGAGCCACACGCCCTGGGACTTTGTGCTAAAGAGCGATTCGCCGTTTCTCACCAACTAAAAGCTCCATTTCATTCAGAAACGTGGAAAAGCATGCAGGGATCTTTAGTATGAGGCCACAGGCAGTTTTGAGAACGCTTAAACGTGACCCTTGACCCCATATTTGCTTTGCGGCCATATTGATTTATTATTCCTAGAAAAGGAACGCAAGCGCCCATGAATCTCATTACACAAATATGGCCCTGGGGGTGTTGTTTGGTCTGTTGCAGGCAGAGTGGCCTTTTGATTACTGAGAAGAAAAGATCACTGGTCAGATTATTCAGAATTAAACAGCCGCATTAGAAGTAGACCCCATAGTGGGGCCTGCACAGTGTCACTTTCCACTAGTGACACAATCACTCTGCCCAAGTGAAGATGTCAACCATGTTTAGAAACGAAAGTGAATCTACTTTGTAGTATAAACAGGTTTTGGGCCATATAGTGCATTTCTAAAATAAACTCAGTCCTTAGGGCAGGGGTGTCTAATCTAACCAGAAAAGGGCTGATGTGGTTGCAGGTTTTTGTTTTAGCCCAGCACGAACACACCCAAGTCTTGACCGGGGCAGCCTATAGCCAAATAAATTGCCTGGGACTTGGAAGGTTGGTGCTTCAAGCCCCAGTGTAGCCACAATAAGATCAGTGCAGCTGTTGGGCCCTGGAAAAACAGTCTTAAACCCACATTGGTCAACTGCAAGTTGCTTTGGATAAAACTGTCAGCTAAATGACTGTAATGATTGAAGACCGTGATTAGTTAATTATCTGAATCAGGTGTTCTTTTCGGATAGGACGTGTAGCTCAGTGTACCTCAGTGTAGCTCAGTGTAGCTCAGTGTAGCTCAGTGTAGCTCAGTGTAGCTCAGTGTAGCTCAGTGTAGCTTAGCAGTGCCAGGCTGCAGGGCCCCCTCACCTTGGCCAGAGCGGACAGCTCCTTCCACTGCTCCGGCTTTGGGTCCACCCCAGTGGGGTTGTGGGCACAGGCATGCAGCAACAGGATGCTCTTGTCTGGGATTTTCTTTAAGGAGGGAATTTTATGACATTTTTGAATATTAATTATACTCATTCACCATACAACATGGGTGTGAGAGCCAGCTACCCCTGTGCAGATCAGTGACCAGGCTTTTAAGAACTGATACCAAAAACACAAAGCACACAAGGGCAATAGAGTCCTTAAAGCTTGATTTATACTTCTGGGTTGAATCTGCGCAGATCCTACGGTGTAGTTACCACGTAGCCGCATACCCTACGGCTTAGCCTGATGTGCACCTCCCCAGAAATGTAACTACACGTAACTAATGGTTGTAATGGTTGTAGAAGGCAACCATTAAATGCCTTTCTTCGTCCTTGTCTCAGTGGCCGGACAAGCACAGAAAATTCACCCGCGATCGGTTCAATGGTTGTACACACCATCTCCTCCGCCTTTTCTCTTTTCCGCGTTGCAGTAATTTCAGTAAAAGTAACTGTAGTTCAACATTCACTAGCTCCAACGTGATCTGCTCAGTTTCAGTCTCGGCGTAGGTTCTGCGTAGATTTAATGCAGAAGTATAAATCACGCTAAACCCTTTAAGGTGCGAGACCACAAATATGCGATTAGAATGTTCCCAACTGAGCATTCTACTGCTGATGTAGCAATCAGGTAATGAAAGCACTGGAGTTCTAGAACAACAAGTTAGAATTTTGAGAAAAACAAAAAATAAAATACTCTTCAAAAGGTTATGAGACAAATACACTGTACACAGATTCTGCCTAGAGCCCTGTAAAGCAACAGGGTTGACTGTGAGCGGGCTAATCTCACCGAGAGGTCATCCAGGGCCCCCTTGAAGTTGAACCCGCAGGTGCTGGGGTCGTAGTAGGTGTAGGCCTTGAGCTGCAAGCCCGCATCCCTGAAGATGGGGGTGTGGTTTCCCCAGGAGGGTTTGGGCAGGTACACGTCCCGGGCCACTGTGTGGAAGCGGGACTGGAGAGCAGGGGGGGGGGGGGCAGCAAGTGAGATTTATTCCTCACACTCATGTCCGACATGCTCAACGTTAAAATCTGAGTGTCGCGTGTGGAAAGAGAGACGTACCAGGAAGTTGCCACCGACTCTCAGTGAGCCCGTGCCAGAAATGGTCTGGACAGTAACACTCTGTGAAGACAGCAGAGGGGGGAGAGAGGCCAAAGGGTTCAAAGCGATGCACCTTGCCAAAAACACCATTTCACCCAAAGAGAGAAAAAAAAATCTGCTTCTGAAATACCACCGCCCTCCCGCCATTCACTGACAGTTGAACGCATTCTACGGTCCAAACATTTTTATACGGGCACATGTGGATGCCCCGCTCACCCTGCCGCTCTTCAGGACCTCATTGTCAGACCCCAGGGCCAGCTCCGCGCAGGCCTTGTTGAACTCTCCCAAGCCTACGATTCCCAGGTACTCCTTGTCCATCTGCTTGGCAGCGATGTGGGCCTCCGCCTTTTAAAAGGGAAAACAGCAAGGGACTCAGTGAGGGCGGCGGTAATAATCCGTCATTTAATCAAGCTGATGCTTTTATCCAAACATACAATGCAGTCATAATTAGCCATTTCACTTTTATCCATGAAGACTTAGTTGGTTCGACTAAGCAGAGGACAAGCCCCCCTGGAACAATGCAGGGTTAAAGGCCTTGCTCAAGGGCCCAACAGCTGTGCGGACATTATCGTGGCTACACCAGGGCTTGAACCACCGGCCTTCCGGGTCCCAGTAAAGCCTTAGCCACTAGGCTACAGGCAACCCCTAGAGTAGTGTAGGTTACACAACTCAACGGTGTCATGTTCATTTCCCAGGTGAGGCTTGGCACTTGTACCCTTGAGCAAGATATTCAACCCAAACGACTTCAGCTATACAGATGGGACTGTATGTAAAAGAATGGAAGCTCTGTCTGCGGTTGTGGATAAGACTGTTGACTACATGGTCAAATGTTCATATTTTACATTTTAGGCATACATCATCCAAAGATACCCAGACCGTGTTTAAACAGCAAACAGACTAGGCATGACAAAGAAAGACATGAGAAAGTGAAATATCTCATGCATAAGCTGGACAATAAAGACATTTATTATAACCGTGGACTACATTAGACCTCCGTATAATGCATGTGCTATGCTTTATAGCACGCATAATGCTATCGGTTCTGAACTACAACAGCTAACGCACAAACCGGCGTGTCATGTTTCATGTCCTCATGTAACTCAATGAGGAAATTAAATGAACCACAACTACACATCCCAGAAGGCTGTGGGTCGGCAGTGTAAATCTAATCAGTAGACCAGTAACTCTGTGGTTGTAGTTTCATGTCCTGGCACTAGCTTTATTCATTTGAGCTAAAAACCTATCCTGAATATCCAGGTGAAAATGAATGTGTGAAAATATAAGTTGCCCTGGGTGGGCTTAAACAAGGGAGACCCCTGACAAAAGCATTGATACACTGGTTACCTCTTCAAGCAGCACCTCTCCCCATCCCTCCCTACCTCCCTGTGATCCTTAATTGTTGTCTTTGTGATTTACGTAGGGTTTCGTATTTTTAGATGGCTAGGCAAGCAATATTTGGATCGTTAAGTTCGGTCACTTTTGCTTTGTTGTTTGTTTATTTGTTGTTTTAAAAAAAAAAAGGCCCTGGTCCTTATCTTGGTTGTACGGGTAGCAATTGAAATTGTACTTCCCTCTTCGGTCTTTCAGTGCACTTAGCCCTGGTTATGGGTATGCACTTTGTTGTACGTCGCTCTGGATAAGAGCGTCTGCCAAATGCCAATAATGTAATGTAATTTTTATGTTAATGCTAGTGTAATGGGACAAAGGAAGGACGGTATCTGCAGGGGTGATGATGCGGGAGCTGACATGCAGTCAGGACACGGACATGCACGGACACGCACCTTGCGGACGCAGCTCAGAACGTATGGCTTGCCCTGGTCATCACGGTAAGCGCCCACGCCCAGGTTCATCTTCTTGGGGTTGGTGTCGCGCTTGAAGGCCTCCGTCACCCCCAGGATGGGGTCAGGGGGGCCCATCTGCACCTCAGACCACCATGAGCTAGAGCAGGGAGGAGAGAGAGGGACAGGGGCAGAAGAGAGAGAGGGGAGAGAGGGGGAAAGACAGAGGGGGGCAGGAGAGAGAGAGTGGGCAGGAACAGCAGAGACAGGGAAAGAGAGCAGAGGAGAGGAAGTTATTAAACTGAGCCAGAGCCAAACGTAGGCAGTGACAAACTGACTCTGCACACTAGAGTCTAATTCACTGTGTGTCAGTTAATGCTTCACACGCATGTTCTCAGTCAATGCCCTTGTGCGGGGGACCTCACTAAGTAAACACTCCTGTTCCCCCTGCAGATTACACAACTCATTTCCACATCTGGAGTCAGCTAAGGCAGCCACGTCCCGCGGACCAGGGGTAAAGTGGCTAGGCTCCAATCAAGAGTCTGACGATTCAACATTCTGCAGCTGCTATTGCAACCGAATATTATAAAAGACCACCAGTCAAGCATCTCCCCTAAAGGCCCTCATCTCACCTTTAGGATTCTCTCTCGCAGATTAGCCTGTCAGTCAGCCAAGACCCCGTCCACCCCTTCATCTAAGTTACCATAACATGGTTAGCTTAGCCAGTCATGTGACCATCACATATTTGCTATACACAGATGGAAAGGGAAAAACCTTCTTTCATACAGAAGCTTATTTCGTAAGGGAGCCAGGGAGACGTAATGACATTAGGAACTTCCAACATAAAGTAAAATAAGCTCTTCCACTCACACAAAGCCATGGTCTGAGAGAGTGCATTCACAAATACAGGCTCCAGTGTAAGAAGCTTAGAACAGCAATGCAGCCCTCCTTCTGTAGGGAGGAACCCAGGGAGCTCCGAAGCTCGGGAGTGCTGCCACCACATAGTTCCTGTTATCACGTGGGCCATGATAACAGGAAGTTGTATGATGATAGCCCTCAAAACCCCTACACACAGCAGTGTGCTTCGTTTGCATTTCACCTTAAAGAGCACCGGTTTTTAAACTAAGGGCCAGGACCTACGATGGGTCACAGGAGTGTATGAGGTGGATCTCAGAATGAGTCTGTAGTCCACTAAGCTCTGCAAGTTTGTGTATCTGAAAGGTCCAGGAAAGGCATTAAATTTCTAATTTAGAATTTCTCATTTCTAACTTAGAACCATGCTAAAACTATGTGTTTACTGCATTATAAGTTAGGATTGTATCCTTCTAAGCAAAGGTACAATTATTTTTAGATCCTCCAACCCAATGAAATTGGCAAGCAAAAAAACAAAAAAAAAAAACACCCAAACTGAAATTGGCAGGAATGGGCCTCTAAAAAGGAAACTGCACACAAGAAACCCTGTAACAAGCAAATTACCTCAACAAAATGACCACTTAGAGGTAATGAGACAGTTATTAGTCTTCAGTCTAACAAACGGAGGAGCAAACCTACGCTAGCTTGCAAAAGAGTTATTACAGCATCCTGTGTGTGGACACATAAGGACACAAAGATCCCCCCCCCTCCCCCCTCCCCCCTCCATGAACCCCACAGCCAATAGCACTTTGCTTTCCAGCAGGGCAAAGTTCAGGGAGCAAATGAGACCGATTTTATTATTACTGCAAAAACAAGGCTGCCTGCTACAGATGCAGCACAGTCCCACGCCAGCCCTGTTCTATGTGATCTTCTCACGTTGCACTTTCAAAGCCTCCAGAACCTTCACTAAATATAGAGCCTGGAGGAACAGCCCATTCTGAGGAGGCACTATAGAGAGGACTCGCACACCAGCAGCCACGGTTCAATTCACTGCATCATCCCTGACTAATATAGAAAGAGAGAGAACGCAGAATAAAATGGCAGGTAGTACAGGAAGTGGGCGCAGCAGTGTCTGGTCTGCATGTGTGGGACAAAATAAGCCGCCAAAAATGCTCCAGAGAAGACTTAGTCATTTCAAAACTTCAGAATCTTGATGATTTTAAAACCATCTTTGTCAGAGGCCTATGTCTGCGAAACTTAGTCACATTATGGTAATGCACACCGACATGTTCTCTTCCATTTCTGTAGACAAGACAGGGGAATGAGCAGGCCTCTAGCTTCCCATGCTAATACGTACAGGCAGCCTGTATGGCTCTGAACGAATGTGCTTATCATACGCATCTCGGAGTATATGGCCAATTAGAAAGGTTATCTTCCAGCCTAACTGAAAGTCAGCAGAAACGCATGATTTTTGCAAAAACTCAATGGTGTTGTAAGTAAACTTTGATCTTGATATCTACCTTTCAAACGCGATAGTCACCATTACTACACAGAGTACTCTTAAGCACGATAGTCAGTACAATATGGACGCTTTACACACCGTGATAATAGACCCACGATTATTAAAACCAAATCATAAGCTTTAACCCATGTTTTCGTAGAAGGTCGATTATCGATTATGCGGTTTACAGTGTCATGACAAGGACAGGAAAATGAAGCACCAAAAAGTGTTCATAACTCCTATGGAACCATTTTAACCAGAATTGCATTTGAAGTAATAATGGGACGTAATGGAAGAAAAAAAAAACCCACATGAATGGGACAGTCCCTAAACTCTTTGATTGGTTGCTATGCGTGAGTAGCTAGCTAGTAATGTGCCAGCAAGTAAGAGAGCATCTAAATCCGTTATTTGGTACGGAACACAAAACGCACGCAATCGACGGCAGAACTCTGGAGCACAATTCTTAGCATATTTCCAGAGTCATTTACTGAAAATAGACTAATAGCGATTAGTTATATCAGTTTGCCCTCCAAGAGGACACCATAAGGACACAGACCCTCCAACCAATCGGCATCAATGCATCGAAATCTTCTAACCAATCGCAATACGAAGCAGACCAAAGCTACGGCATCCCGAGTAGATCAAAATGTAAGACTGTAGTAAATTGTGCGTAGACGAAGAAGAAATGGCTTCCATGACCTCTTCTAGCTTGCGACTACATATACGCCGACAAAACATGGCTTTCATAATATTAATCTAATTAAATCGTGCACCCACTGCTTTCGCTAAAGACTACCAAAATAGGCGGCTTTAGATTCCCTGCATTAGGCCAAGACAGACTTCATCATAACAGTTACTTTTACCAAGCTAGCTAACAATCTGGTAAACTTGGCCAAATGCACACAGAACGTGGATTAAGTTTGATCATGTGAAATTTGAAATTCACGCTTTTCACTTTAGCATAGCTCAAATACCCGAGTCAGTCAATTGCCACTCTTAAAGGCAGCCAGCCAGAAAAGCTCTTCGACAACCTTGACTTCGCCCTATATGTTCGTTTCATAGCAGGTGGCTAGCTAGATCAAGAATAAGACGCATAGAGTTACAATAGACAAAACCAGGGTCCATATTCAGATTAACAAAAAACCTACGCAAAGACATATGAAGATAGACGGCCAATTAGCTAACTTTAGTGACAGAAATATTCATCGCCGGTTTTAAGTTCAAAATCAGGAATATCCCCGTAACTTAGATAGCTAGCTGGCAAGCTAACCAGGTAAGTTACCGTTACCTAGCTACCTTCACATGCGTAACAGTGGACTGTATATATGCTAGCTCAGTTTATGCACGTAGCTAGCTAAGTAATGTTAGACGTGCGAAAATACAATGCTACCTAACATTAGCAGGGAACTAAAGGGCTTGCGATGCTGCATCACCATGCAACTGTGCCAATGTCGAACCTACCTGGCTCGAGTGGGGAAAACTCCCAACGAAGGGGCGAAAGCCCCGACACTGGAGAAGATTTTGCAGGATTTCAGTAGCGCCATGGTGTTTCGTTGCTCGAGCCAAGCACGGAGTGAAGTGACAGGATGAAATGGTTAGGCAGTTGGCAAGGAGCGACACCGAGGAAACGCAAGCACGTTGCACGCTATCAAGAGCAAGTAAAAGGGCTTGGTTGCGTCCTCAATTTCCGACAGCGCCTCCAGACTAGAACTCCAAGTTATGCGCGCTGATGCAACGGCGGCGTATGTGCATCGTATAGTGTTGCAAACTATTTTTCTAGCCAAAGGCAAATCTACTGAACCGGTATTCGGGGAGATAATAATACAATATAACCCAACTCTTTTAGAACATGTCTAATTTCTATTTCAGAATAAAAATGAATAAAACATTTTATTTAGGTCTGGTCTGGACTGGTCCACCAACTACCGGTTGTTTCAAAACCTAGCTTGAGCTGTTTTTTTCAGCAGGGTATGAAAACGACCCGCTATGGCTACTACTAGTCACTAAGAAAAATGATAACACATTATGGGTCATGTTCATGTTTTTGTATGTCTTTATTTTACCAGAAAATAGTTCCATTGAGATTTACAACTATTTTACAAGGGAGTCCTGGTCAAAATGGCTTAAAATATAACAAATAAAACAGATTGTGCATTAGACACAGTGTAAAAATGTTCTAAAGGTATCAGTATATTAAGCAGGATTTTTTCTTGTGTCTTCTTCCATGCTGAGGGAGCAGTGCAGCTGAAAGCTTTTTCACCAAAGACAGTACATACTTTTGGAACATTAAAGAAAATGAAGTCATGTGATCACAATGCATATGAATTTGTGTTTATCCACTCTAGCAAAGAACTTAAATACAGAGGGAGCTGAACAAGGACAGCTTTATGAATCAGAATGAACCAATGATATTGCCTATGGGCTGAGAGTGAGGGCAGTCCAGCTTTCTGATACAGGGTACAGTGATGTGTGCAATAAGTGGAGTCAGTCATGAACCTTAATGCTGCATGATAAGCCAATATGTCCAATATGTTTAAACTGGATTTACTTGCATTCTTGTGAACAACATGTCCATAATCTATGACCAACAGAAATGCTGCCATTCAAGTTGTTTTCTGCCATAAACAGTTTTAACAATGATCTCAGTCTGGGTTTATTTTGCTGAGGACATTCAGGGCGCTTTAGCACAGTAGCTTTATAATTAAGGCAGTGTATTTGAATTCTGTGACATGATGTTTTTCTGTCTTTTGAAGCATGCATTCTGTGTGAAATGTTTCACAAAATAAGATGAATTAAAACACTTTCAGATTATTTATGGTATCTGACCTAGTTAGTTAGTTTTATCAGAAAACAACCAGCAAGAAAACCATCCTGTTAAACTGGAAAACAAGACACAAAATAAACATAACACATTGGTCTAATCTACTCAAAGAACACATATCCATGGAACTAATTTCACACCAGCGCCAAAGCTCACACATGGCAAACATTTGGGGTCCTTTCATAAAATCATTCAATTTGCCTGTGGACTAACCCCCCAACACCCAACTTAACCAACATATACTCTCATACTCTAGAAACACTATCCATGCAATGCCATATCCTAATCCAACCCATCCATTTTTATTTTATTTTATTTTTTTCCCCATCATTACTTTTATTACTATTACTTTTTCTCCTCTTCTCTCTCTTTTCCGTACTTTCCATTCAAGGATCCAATCAACAACCACTCACTTGTCCACCTGTCTGTTTGTCTGTTCATCTTTCTGTCTATCTGCCCATTGGTCTGCGTGTTCATATGGATACACAGGTCACTCTTTCCACACTTTATAATTATTTTTATTATTATTATTATTTTTTTTTTCCACTTATTGTTATTTTTATTGACCCTGTCTGTTTTGTTTTAACCTCCTCTCAAAGGCTTCGTACTGTTTTCTTCCTTCGCTCTCTCTCTCTCTCTCCGTCCCCCTCTCTCTCTCTTACCAATGTATATATGTTTGTTTTTGTATTATTAAAAATAAAGTTGACCTCCCAAGAGGGCGGGAACATAAAAAAAAGAAAAGAAAACAACCAGCAGAACCTCACAGATGGTTCTCATTGACCAGGTTTTAGGAACCCCAAAATTCAGTGTCAAACCTTTAGGGTGCAACACCAAAGAAATCCACTTGGAGGTGTAGTTGTATTGCTAGTGGATTTGTTGGTTTTTAAGGTTGATTTGAACATGAACTGAAAATACGTTTTCGACAGGGGATATGATTGCGTTCAAGCTGAAAGTATTTGTTCACAGAATTCCTCAAATACAAAAAGTAAAAATGCACACCAGAACATTGTCATTTAAACAAGTATGGTATCATCTAACATAAAAAAAATGTATTGCTGAATGTTGTTGTTTCATATCATGATTTGATATTTCTTCTTTTTTCCTCAGGCTGGAACAGCCACGATGGAGCAGTGGGGGCTGAGAGTGAATAGGGGGATGTGTCCGGGCCCCAGCTGGCGTCTCGTCTGCCTTGTCTGTGAGGGTGCTCCAGCCGACCCGCGCGGATCACAGGCCCCTGACCCTGCTTTCCCCATGACTCCCCGTCTTTATTAAGAGTGTTCTGCACTGGTGACAGTCGGCTGGGGTTCAGCACAAGAGCACCACCTCTTCTGTGATTATCCTGAGACTCTCCTCACGCCACCTGCCCTTCTTCGCTTACTTCCTGTTTGGTTTTTTTTATCGTCTTCCCCCCTCTCGCCCTCCACATTCTCCGCCCTGCCTGCCTGCCTTTTCCCTCCTTCATCTCTGCTGAAAAAAAAACATGCACTGCAGCAACACATTCTAACAACAAAGGCATTAAAATAATGATCTGCTATGTTCCCACAACTGACTGTGTATTCCCAGTGTGACTTAATTATCCTTGTCAACAATGATTCAATTTGTCTGTGGGAATGTAAGGCGAATGGATTAATCTGAAATAAAATGGATGGATATAATGGTGAAATTTAATCAGATATTGCCACACGAGTTTCTTCATGCCACCGTAGCCCTTTGGGACAGAGTTATTTTTCCTTAATTTCGTTTTAATTAATAATAAGGCTTAAATTTAATTTAGCTGAAGGTACATCGAAATGGCGCAGATTTAATTAACTGAATGATGGAATGCCAGATCCATTTCCTCCTGCTATTACCGCATTTAGGCTGTGCTTTCAGAGTGATTTTTACAGGTCCTCTGTGCTTTCAGAGTGATTTTTACAGGTCCTCTGTGCTTTCAGAGTGATTTTTACAGGTCCTCTGTGCTTTCAGAGTGATTTTTACAGGCTTTCTGTGCTTTCAGCTGACTCGGTGGGGGGATTTTATAGGATTTTAGGAAATAACTTGGTATTAAATCCTCTTATGAATAGCTAAAAAATTTTTTCAAGGATTATATTTCATTATGTATAGAGCCAAGATTACAAATTTGTATTAAATAAACAACATATGTGTCACATAAAACAAGAGTGGGGCTTTCCTGTTACCTGCACCTGAGGCAGTAAAGCTGGGGTGGGCAGCTCCACTCCTGGAGGGCTGGTGGATATGCAGATCTTTATTTCTGTCAGTCATCCTGCTTTAATTGGCTAAGTGGCTGTGCACACCAGCTCCTGTCGCCCCGTAGATTAGATCACCGTAAAATGCTTCGTGTAGGTGCACAGGAACAGCCTCCGTCTGTCATTAATGAGCTTATTGAGCTGAAATGTACAGTTCATTTCCACAGCATCTTTCGTTTGCAGTATAAAATAAAACTGAATTAAATAGTCAAATAATAACACACAATTAACACACAAAGTAGTTCAATGTAATACATTCAAACAATTTAACAGATAATACGGGAACAATTCACAATAGAATAATTGGTATAATTACGTTTTAAAATAAAGTAAAATGAATGTCATTTAAAAGCTCTTACAAAAGGGCATGTTTTGAGTTGCTTTTGTCAATGGATCGCACCTCTCTGATTGACTAGCGTAGACCATTTAGGTGCGTAGAGTGTATAATTACACTCTTAGAAAACTGGGTCTGAAATAGTTCTTGGGCGTGACTTCATAGGGGAACCTGTATTAGTTCCTTATAGGAACCTCTATGGTAGATGTGAAAAATGGGAAAGCTCTGTGATTGGACCATTTTGCCCAATAAAGAACCCTTTAAATGGAAGCACAGAGGAACCTTTTAGCACCTTTTCTTCAGAGCGTAAAAGCAGAAGTTTGCAGGAAACCCAGAAACAGAAACCCTCTTTGTGCAGTCACTGCATAGTGCAGTATTTCAGAGTCTGGATGTAATCTGGGCCTGGCCTGTGCTGGCCATGGACTGCAGCTCGCCTGCCTCAGCAGCAGCAGCAGCGGCAGATGTGCTGTTCTCTAGTACAACATCTGCAGTGGATTACCTGGCTGGTTTCAGAGTGAGAGAGAACTGACAAGGTCAGACCCCGTGCGGTGAGCTAGGCCTCACCCTCCCGTTTCGAAGGACGATGTCGCACTCGTGCGAATAAGCTTTACACAATGGGGAAGAGATAAAGCAGGGATGGTCAGATTCAGGTTCGCTCAAGTTTCTTTCTTTTGTTTTCTAGCACTGTCCGCATATACAGCAGAGAAGCTGGATTCTGCCACAGGGCTTTTGTTTGGCAATAATAAGTGTTCGGTCACAGAGGAAGTGTGAAATCCGAGAGGGGAAATGAACAAAATGGCCACTAAAGCCTTCATGAGAAATCTCCTCAGTCTCTGTCTGTCTGATTGCATCTGTATCTGAAGTTCCCAATGAACAATTTTGTGTAGAAAAGTCTATGAAACGCCATCTAGGTGGTTCAGGTGAAAACCCTGCCGCACGTGGTTGAAAAATGAAAGTTTTCCCCCTAAATTGGACGTAGCCAGGTTATATCCCAGTAACACCTGAGCTGTAATGGAGTTAACATAGTCTGTTTATGTCAAAACATATGTCAACCTAGCTGTTTTTATTTTCCTGCGTTGTTAATTCAGTCGAGACGCAGAGCATCTTTGCCCTGGAATCTTTGTGGACGGCGTTTCGTGCGTCCCCTCGTTCCGGACCACTGGGAACTCTTTCCTTCTTCATTTTTTCATTCGACAGCTGAGTGGTGACATGGCAGATTAAATTTGCATGCGGCAGGATGTCAGCGCCATCCGGGGGGTAGATCAGAGCGAGGCGGTCTGGTGCGACTCGCAGACCAGGGGGATTTCAGGGGTGCTTTCGACAGCACGATGGAGGTCCTGACCCCCGGAGACACCCCCAAAAACTACAACATGAACCCCCAAAAACATTGAATAAATCCCATCAATAAAATGAGGTTTAAAGTGATATTCAGTAGCAGAGCTGTATGATGGCTGTGCATAGTTTAGAGTGCAGCGCCATGGCGGTTCTGAGTACCACCATAACTAAGCCCTTCTCCCACAGTGTAGTTAGGGGAGGATGGGCTAGATTACTTATACATGACTGGTGTCTATACCACTTTGTGCCCCCTCCACCCCCACCCTCACTCTAAAAGGAGTTTAAATGAGCTGTTAATATCCCAGCAGACGGGTGGAGCTTGGGGGCGGGCGAGCAGGGGGGGGGGGGCAGTGTTAATGCACATCATTCATTTTACATGGGCCTGCAGCACTCTTCACTCCCAGACACTCTGCTCTCCGTCTTCCCCTCTCCGCATCCATCTGCTGCTCTTTCTCTCTTCCTCACTCCTGTCCCGGTTTTAAACCTCCCCTCCGTCATTTCACACTCTTTTAGTGCGTGTCCTCTCCTCTCCTCTATTTCAGCTCCTCTGTTCTTTTCCTCTCTTCCGTTTCTGGCTATTCTCTGCCACCATGTATCACATCCTCAACTCCACATTTACTCACTCCTCTCTTCTCCCTTTAGGATGTGACTGTGCGTGTGTGTGTGTGTGTGTGTGTGTATGGGAGTGTGTGTGTGTGTATGTGTGTGTGTTTGTGTGTATGAGAGTGTGTGTGTGAGGAGACAGCATGTGTGTATGGGAGTGTGTGCGTGAAGTGTTTGTGTGTATGGGAGTGTGTGTGTTAGTGTGTATGTGTATGTGTGTGTGGCTGTATGGGAGTAAGTGTATCTGTGTGTATAGAAGTGTGTGTATGTGTGTATGTATGAGAGTGCATGTGTTTGTGTGTATGGAAATGTGTGTGTGTGTGTGTGTATATGAGTGTCTGTGTGTGTGTGTGAGGAGGAGACTGCATGTGTGTGTGGGAGTGTGTGTGTATCTGTGTGTGTATGGGGGTATGTGTGTGTGTGTGTGTGTGGGTCTGTATGAGAGTGTGTAACAGGGAACTGTTCCAGAGGACACCTTTGTTGTCATGGTTGCACATGTGCCGTCAAGATGTCTCTCTTTCCACACTGACTTGGACTCGCTTGAAAAGAATATGGGATCAAAAAGCGCTCAAACATCACCTTGGTTCAAACACAGAACATTTCACACTTTTCTCCTCTTTCTCCATATGTTCTCTCTTCTCTTCTCTGTATGTTGCTGTATGTGCACACCAGGATCCAACCTGTCCTTTCAGAGCAACGGCCAAGGGAAGAAAACATCAGAGGATCGGCAAACTTCCAAGGATCCCGTACTGTGGGAAAACCGCACTTCCGAAAAGCTGCTGTTGGAGAAACGCTTGCACACTTTTGTCACAACTTATCCTACTCAACACGAAAACGTGAAAGAAATAAACAAAAAAGTTGCATATTTATAGATTACAAAGCAGGAAGGAAATAAATCACTGAAACATAAATACAGTGTTGGAATTCTGCCAGTTGTAGAGTAAAAAATAATAATAGAATTTCAGAATTTATGCGTTACACTGACATGCCATGTTATTGGGATGAGGAGGGCCGTGCTGTTTTATTCATAATGAGAATGGTGTTGACCTGACTGCAGCCAGACGTGCACTAAATCTTCAGGAAAACACACGCTCCTGAACGGACTGTGGGATGCAGTCCCAGGTTTTACCATAGAGGGCGCTGTTTCACTTTGTGTTAGGCTGAGTGTGTGTGAGACAGTATATATGGGTGACTGCTTGTGTGAGAAGGCAAAGGTGTGTATGTGACTGAATATGGATGACTGCTTGCATGGGAAGATGGGTTTGTGTGTGCGTGTGTGTGTGTATGAGAGATTATGGGTGACTGTGTAAAACGGTGTGTGTGTGTGTATGAGAGAGATTATGGGTGACTGTGTAAAACGGTGTGTGTGTGTGTGTGTGTGTGTGTATGAGAGATTATGGGTGACTGTGTAAAACGGTGTGTGTGTGTGTGTGTGTGTATGAGAGTGATTATGGGTGACTGTGTAAAACGGTGTGTGTGTGTGTGTGTATGAGAGATATTATGGGTGACTGTGTAAAATGGTGTGTGTGTATGAGAGATTATGGGTGACTGTGTAAAACGGTGTGTGTGTGTGTGTGTGTATGAGAGAGATTATGGGTTACTGTGTAAGACGGTGTGTGTGTGTGTGTGTGTGTATAAAAGAGATTATGGATGACTGTGTAAAACAGTGCGTGTGTGTGTGTGTGTGTATGAGAGAGATTATGGGTGACTGTGTAAAACGGTGTGTGTGTGTGTGTGTGTGTGTGTGTGTGTGTATGAGAGAGATTATGGGTGACTGTGTAAGACAGTGTGTTTGTGTGTGTGTGTGTGGGGGGGGGGGGGGCAGCCTGTAGCATAGTGGTTAAGGTACATGACTTTTTGTATATGACTGTTTGCGTGAGAAGATGAGTTTGTGTTGCGTGTGTGTTTGCTAGGGTAAAGGCGTTTTGGCCTGGGATATTTGGGTATGTTTGAGCTCAAGACAGCATGCAAAGTTGGGGCTGCAGAGGTGTTCCTGCTAATGGGAGCGTGTGAAAGCGGGAGCAGCTTATCAGGTGGTGAGGGAGTCTGACAGCTCACTCCGGGGAGCTGGTGGAGTAGGAGGAGGCGGGGGTGGGGGGGTGCAGATGGAAGGGGAAATTAAAAAGAAGATCCGAAGATTAATGTGCGCTGACATTTGAAGGCCCCTTCTCAAAGGGGCTTCCCAGAACTGAACCGAACGCTCAGAGGTGCTGTTCGGGGGCAGGGGAGGGGGTTAGGGGGGTTAGGTGGGGGCAGGGGGGGGGGCTGGGCGCAGGGGTGTTTGGGTGCATCCGCACTGGGCAGAGCCCGGGGGACGCAGAGCAGGGGATGAGCTCTCGCACATACAGACTTTTCCCGCCGTTCCCGCCATATTGTGGCACAGAGCCGCTGGCACGGCCGTCTGGAGTGGCGAGACTCGTTTAAAGTTAATTAGCTGGCCTGTTAATTAGCTGGCCTGTGCCAGTTTCGCCGCCTGCGGCAGGGTGGCGGCCGGGCCTGGCAGCGGTCTGCCGTTCCTTTTCTGTTTGTTTGTGTACTAATTGGGCCCTTCCCGCGTCTGTCCGTCCGTCTGTCCGTATGTCTGCCGCCCTGTCCCTGGGCTGCCCCTGCGTGCCACGAGTAGCTGAGGACAGAGTGCAGCAGTGCTGCTTCAATGGGTCAGTGTCGCTCTGTCTCTCTCCCCCTCGCTAGGTCAGTCTGTTGCAGAGGATTTGTCGTCTCCCCTGGGATGCCACTTTGATTACAGTAGATATAGGAAGCTGGATTTAACCCGTGCGGTCTCTCAGACCAGAGAAGGCCTGTTTCCTCGGAGGAAGTGAAAATGGCATCTCCAGTGTGAACTCTGAGTCAAAAGAGCTCATTATCATGGCGAGGGCACCTGGCGTTTAACTGAACCCTGCGTGTGTGCTGAGGTGGCACGGTCATTGTGCTCAGAGTGAAGTAGACTGAAATGCCCCTGGATGGTGGCTTTATCTCCAGTCACTCAGTCAAGCCTCCAGTGCTGGAGGACGGCAGGTTCTTGCAGTTCCTTCTTCACCAGCCATCCTTTTAGGTCTTGGTAAACAAGGTGTGTGGGCTCTTCATTTAAAATAACCAGTGACGTAAATGAAGCACTGAAGTACGGAGAAACATCAGAAACCAGCAGACGCGGAGGCCCCCCAGGACTCGATTCTGAAACGCTTAGCACATTTCCTAGCATCACAGCCTAATTCCCTGGCTATTACATTAGCCAAGTATGCCCTGGGGTGTGCAAAACTAGCCAGGGGGGTTTCTGGATTACTCTGGCTTATTCAGTTTATCACTGCTTTTGCTTTCCCCAAAGAAATGTGCCAGAGGTCCACAGAATACCAGCTACTGGTGGAGTGGAGCCATTGGACTCACAGACCGCCACACACATAGCTGTCCATCCTGTCCATCTAGGCATGGCTTGGTTGTCCACACTCCCTTTACCTGGGAGTCAGGTGTGAAGACAGGCTGGCCAATCAGTCGCACCCATTACCCGGGAAAGAAAACAAAACCAGGGCTGGATTTCTATTTGACCAAATTCACCTTTAGCGGAACAGTTGGGCAGCCTCAGGAGCTAATCGGTGCGATTTGTGAACGTACGGGCCATGCCCCACCCCCCACATCTTCTGCAGTGTGTCCTGAGGATGGGGGGGCGGGGCGGGGCGGGGCGGTTGCTGTTATAAGCACAGGTTTAATTCACAGGAGCTGTAATTAACGATTCAATAAATAAAACAGGACTTTTCTGCCTCTGTGAAGCAGACTCTTTCCAACCCCCTCTGCCATGCCCTGCACCCTCCGCCCCTCGTCTTGCACATCCTTGCGTTGCTTAGTCCATAATTACATGTTGTACAATTAGCAATTAAAATGGGTCCATTCATTTGCTGGTATGCATATATGTATGGGTCTGGGGAATAGAGGGATAATCCCAGAAGAGGAAAAAAGAAAAAGAAAGAAGAAGAAGAAGAGCAGAGAAATTATTTCCCTGTCGATTCATGAGCTTCGGTCTGGCATGGCCCGTTCTATTCACAGACTCAAGGATCTGCTACAGATTGCTTCCATTTTGTAGAGATTGATTCCTCCATACAAAAACTTCCCACAGGATTATGGGACCTCCTTACCCGGATTGGCCCAATGTTGTGGCAAATTGTCCTGGCCTGTAAAACAGCATGAAGCTCTAGGGATATTTTGTCCTTCATGTTTTTTTTGTTTGTTTTTTTTTCTTCTTCAGAAAAATCTCTACTTGCATTCATACCTAAGTGTGAAAGGAAGCAATTTCAAAACAAATGCCCTCATCACTCAGCCGGGCTCCGTTCTGTCAGCCTCAAAGCGCTCATCGTACATCCGTAAAATTGCCTCGCCACCACCGCACGCGCGGCATTTTCCTTAATGAAAACAGCGATTCGTTAATAATTACATTGTTAATTAATTACCCATGTCTTCGCTTCGCTCATTAGAGATGCACGGAGGCGACATTCTCCCCTGTCGTGTGATGAAGGCATTTTTTAAAGGTTGTAGTGAGATGAACGGACTCCAGACCCCGGAAGAGCCGCTTTTTGATTAAAAATGCGAGCTTGGGCCGGTGGAAAGCTGTGGCTTCGCCGAAGTGCAAAGCTTCGTCTCGCTTGTTAAACACAGCATCTTCGCGTTACTGTAGTTAGCGGGGATGCTCTAGCTACAGCGCGTTATTCTTTCCTTGAGGGGCCATTCTGGAACCGTTGGGTGAACATTCCGGAACACTTGCCATTCAGGCTCGCCGAGGCAGGCAATCTGGACGGTCGCATCTGCGCGCTCTCCGCCCGTGGAGTCACTGCTGCGCTGCGCTCCAGACCGTGCGTCACCTGCTGCCCGGCGGCCCGTGGAGACGGGCCGGGAATGGCTGGCTTCGGTTGGAAAAGTAGCGCGCCCAGGCAAATCCGTCCCTCCGCTGTGCCACAAAATACGCACATTACCACACGCGAGTTTTAAGCATCGCGTGGATTAATTCCATTGGAAAAATGCATTTAGAAAAAAAAAAACAAAGGCACAAATCTGCTTTTTTTCATTTGTATTTATATAAAAAAAAACATCCCTGCCAGGAGAGAATAGGGATTAGGAAACAGGATGGGAGACGGACTTGAAAGCACCAACCACCCCTCCCGCGTTAGGAGATGCGACAGGGGGGATTATCCCACATCTGTTATCCCCCCCCCCCATCATGCTGGCAAAATCCCTCAACTTCCAGAGAATTCCTGAAAATCACGCAACAGCCATCGGTAAAGACTCTGTATCTACACAGGGTGTGAGGGGCTGTGTGACCAACACAACGCACTTTTCCTCAGATCTGTTAAAAAAGACCAGAAGCCCCCCAGTCTGCAATGATTACATCACATTATTAGCATTTGGCAGACGCCCTTATTCAGACCAGTGTATACCCATCACTACGGACAAGTGCGCTGAAAGACCCTAGAAGGAAGTTCAGTTTCGGGTACTAACAGTATAACAGAGATAAGGCCGATTTGATAAATCAGACTATTACTTGTGAACAATAAACAGCTTACATAGCCAAACTAAAGTAGTAAAATATCATCCTAGCGAACAAGTTATTACACAATAATGCCACATTATCCCTCCCCAATCTCACAGACACCCCACCCTCTCGAAAGAGTATGATTTGAACCCTGCTGGTGAGAATTACACAATGATATAATCAGGGTTTGCTCATGAGAAGTGGATGAGTGCTATGAGGGTCTGAACAAACACACCTGTCAGATATCCAGAGCAGAGTGCTGCAGAGGCTTAGCATACTGCCCACAGTACTGCTCACATTTCTGTGTCTAAAAACAAGCCTCCACTATCTCATATGAGACTGGAGCCCACAACCATATGGTAACCAATCCGAGGTCCAAACCTATAAACTCCGCATTGCCCATATGCTAGCCAGTGCTATCTATGATGTTTTCTCCTCTTAACCCTTTAGGGTATAAGATCAGAAATATGTAACATGCACATTCTAATGCTGATGTAGCAATCACCTCTGGTAACTAAAACCAATGGAGTTCTAGAACACTGGCTACTAAAACGTTCCAAACATATTTTCTGGATGATGATGCTTGGGGAGATGTTGTAGAACTGTATGTTCTCATTTTATTTATCTTTCTGGGTGGGTTGCAATTGTGTGTATGTGTGTGGTGTGGTGTGTGTGTGTGTTTGTGTGTGTAAATAGTGTGTACTGTACAAAAAAGCTGTATTTTTGCTAGCTGAAACTGCCTTTCAATTAAAGATTCAAGTGCCGATGATTAATTAATGGGAACTCCTACAAGCCGCTCTGTGTACAGTATGAGAGAGGCTCAAGTGCTGAATAATTCAGGTGAGTTTAAAAGCCTCCGCACGCAATTAGGGGAGAATCTTACTAGAAAACCGGAGTTTCCTTTTAAAGAGAAAATACACACATATTTAAAGAAAGAATAACCGACACAGGATATTTTGTGATAATGAATCTGAAAAATGGCATTTTGTAAAACATACGTTGCAGTGTGTGTGTGTGTTTGTGCGTGCATGTGTGTGTGCGTGTATGTAATTCCCAATGGATGAATCTGCAGGACTGTCTGTTCTAACATTTGCATGTGTGTGGTATAAGTTCTCTTCAGCTATTTTCTGTGTGCGTGAATGTTAGTTAGTGTGTATGTGCATGTGTGTGAGTGCCTATTTGTACTTGTGCAAGTGCATATGCAAGTGTGTGTGTGTGTGTGTGTGTGAATTCGATATGTGTTAGTTGGGGTGTCTGCATCTGTCTTTCTGTCTGTTTCTGTGTGTGTGAATTTCATGTGTGTTAGTTGGTGTGTCTGTGTGGGTCAGTTTGTCTGCTTTTGTGTATGTGTGAATTTCATGTGTGTTAGTTGGTGTGTGTGTGTACATCTGTCCATCTGTCTATCTGTTTCTGTGTGTGTACGTCTGTCTGTCTGTTTGTTTGTGTGTGTGTACGTCTGTCTGTCTGTCTGTTTCTATGTGTGTATGTCTGTCTGTCTGTCTGTTTCTGTGTCTGTCTGTCTGTTTCTGTGTGTGTATACGTCTGTCTGTCTGTATCTGTGTACGTCTGTCTGTCTGTCTGTCTGTTTCTGTCTGTGTGTATGTCTGTCTGCCTGTCTGTTTCTGTCTGTGTGTGTGTACGTCTGTCTGTCTGTCAGTTTCTGTGTACGTCTGTCTGTCTGTCTGTTTCTGTGTGTGTGTACGTCTGTCTGCCTGTCTGTTTCTGTGTGTGTGTACATCTGTCTGTCTGTTTGTTTCTCTGTGTGTATAATGTACATTAGCACAGAGCAATGGCAGTTCTCTCAGAAATGTCTGCAGTGGTGACAGGCACAGCTGCTGTCGTAGCTCACCTTTAGTGGCACTTACATAAGGCCCTCCCGTCTCAGCTGAACCTAGCACTCCCACACAAAGCCCCACTCCCACTGTAGAGCACTGAACCTAGCACTCCCACACAAAGCCCCACTCCCACTGTAGAGCACTGAACCTAGCACTCCCACACAAAGCCCCACTCCCACTGTAGAGCACTGAACCTAGCACTCCCACACAAAGCCCCACTCCCACTGTAGAGCACTGAACCTAGCACTCCCACACAAAGCCCCACTCCCACTGTAGAGCACTGAACCTAGCACTCCCACACAAAGCCCCACTCCCACTGTAGAGCACTGAACCAGACGCTCCCACACAAAGCCCCACTCCCACTGACTGTAGAGCGGGTGAAGCCACAGAGCCAAGATGAGTGTCACAAGTCCATGTTCACACTCATCTATATCTTATGCTCAGTGCAGTTCATATGTCACCAACACTTTTAAAATGATCTCTGGTGCCATAATCATAACCATGGTGATGGCAAAGATGATCGTGATCGCCAGGGTGTCAACAACAATGAATTTTGATATTATGATTGGATTGGAACTGTTGTTCATTACAGCTTAAAATATGCTTAGCTTGCCTCCACATTGTGCCACAGAGACAACTCATCCTGTGGCATCCTGATGTATGACTTCACTGAAACTTTTACTCCACCAAAGTCTTATACTTTGGAGTAGAAGTGACATATATATATAATATGATCTGCCCTGAAGGCAGCTTTCATAACACTCTGTTGGGCTCAATCACTCCTGTATCTTTAATGGAAACACGGCAAAAGTGATCTGTGTCCTACTTATGGCAAGATAAGGCTTTCATTCAACCGGGGAACCTGATCCTGAAGTCATCTTAATGGAAAAGGCATTATACCAGCGATGGACAAAAATCACTCTTGCTTTTACACACAAGTGTTTTGTCACTGAAAGCGGTATGGTATTGCAGTTGAATGGTGTTAGCCAGCTATGTCATCTGAATGCTCCGGTGGGATTTTATGATTCTGACAGAGAATAGAGCTTAGGAAGTGTTCAATGAAAATGCAAATGATATGATAACCCTGCTCTCAGACACTGAGAATGCAATATATAAAATCAGAGAGGGAAAAAATCAATTGGCCGTCTTATTTTCGAAAACCATCTGCTCAGTATGCATTCAATCCGAGGGTGTTAGTGGATTTGAAATCCTAAATTATCATTATGGCAAGCAAGCAGGAAAATGAACCCAGGTAGTACACTGTCCCCTTTTTGATAGTCTTTCATATGACTGCCTGGAAATGAAGAATGAGCGGTAAGAATATTCAACGCTGCTATAGCTTCGTACCCAGCAAACGGTTCACCTCCTATCCACACGTTTTCATCATCACTGCCGTGGCTTAGGGGAAGGCGCCGCGGACGCTGGTTATTATGCTTAAACGATTAAACTGCCCAATGCCTGCTTTCTCTTTAAGAACAATCAGATCTGTCAGACAGCGCATTTTTAGCCAGAAACCCAGAGACCTCACATTCAGGTTTAATATTTCAGTGAGTTGATGGAAAAGTGAAGTAAAAAGTGAAGGATTCCTCAGCAGACTCGGATTCAGCGAAGTCCGAGAAACCAAAGCGAGACGGTATGAATAATAGAAATAAAGTCAAAAGCAGGCGCCAGTCTTCAGATATCTTTATTGTAGCTTTCCAGTGACATCCTCAGTAAAACAGTATTAGCCAAAAACTCCTAAACAAAACAAGGTAACGGTGATACAATGGCAAGAGAGGCAGGAGGACCTACATCAGACCCACCAAAGAAGAAGAGAAGTAGGGAAGACGACAAAGGAGACAGAAGTCAAACCAAGCATTTCAAATAGATATTTATCACATTATATTCATGTTCATATTTTCTTTTTTCAGCTTAAGTATGTTCATTTATTAAGATACTTTTTATGCTTCATTTTTTAATTTATTTAAAATTGTCGAAAAATAGAACCTCAAACAAAACGAAAAACAAGCTGCAGGAAATGGTGACGTCTTGAAGAAGCGCTGGCCTGCGATCTGGCAAGAGGGCGGGGCGGGGCAGGAGGGGGTCGGGGCCAAGAGCTAGAGGGTTGGTTGTGCCTTTCAACGTGCACATCTATTCAAAAAACCAACAAATAAAAACCGAGCCCAGCACATGCACCTGGTTATGGTCGAGTTTGGCAGGTGGAGGTCGGTGTGATATGGGGGGGGGGGGGGGGGGGGGGTTGAGGGAGGGGATGATGAAGGTCAGAGGTCAAGGGGTCGCAGGGTTCACAGCATTGGTTCCCGGCACAGGACGATCTCCAGCTCCGTGCGGTACAGCTTCCCACCGTCCGACAGGGCCATGATGCTGTCTTTGTAGCCCTTCAGGTTCTCGGTGTCCACCTCCTGGTGCATCATGGGAAAGTAGAGTTACACTTCATTCCCCAGTTCGCATTGCAATCTCCAGCTGGCACATCAAACAGGTCGGATGGGGTCTCTCGCAAGACACCCTCATCTGAATCAATACTCATTTGTAAGTCAGAGTGAACAATAAACTTGTAAATTAATTCCTCTATTGAGGAACGGTTGCAAAGGTCAGAATGGAGTGGTATTTCATGCTGAGTGCCCAGGATTGGGACACGCAGTTTAACAGTTTAAATCGAGGGCTGCAGTCCTTTCCCGCAGTGCTGGGTGCTCACCTTGTTGTTCTTCTCGTAGAGGTCTTTGAGCAGAGCTTCCAGCTCCAGCTCGTCGATGTAACCGTTTCCGTCCTTTGAAAAGAGAGAGAAAATGAACACACGTAAAATTTCAGATACATTTCCTTGTTTTGTTTTGCTTTTGTTTTTTTTGTTTTTTTCTTGGTGAACATGAAAGACGATCTTTTCCAACTCCAATTAAAGCAAACAAAAGCCTGAACAGCAGTTGTAACAGCCGTTGGCACGGAAACCCCTGCTGGGCTGAGCCCGAGCAATGTGGAGCAGAAGAGGAAGCCAACCAAACAAACATCAACCTCATTTCCCAACTTTATTACTTTCATCATTCTCACTGTGAACCACGTTCTCCTTCTTATTCTCAAGTCAATTCGGTTCTTGTGTGCGTCACTGACACTGCACACTTAAAGTATAAGACACATTTTTTATAAATTAGAAATGAGAAAAAAGTCATTTTAAATCTCAAATGAAATGATGTTGTTAAAGTCTATAAACGTATGTTCTCTGTTCTGTATTGTCCTGGTATCTGTCATTTTGGGAGTCCCTTTGGATGGGCAGTATGGTGACCAGCATCATGTAAGCACACAGAATTTAGTTTTGTGTGGTTGAAGGGAGGACAGGGGAATAAAGGAAAGGTTTGTGGCAGCCTGCTGTTTAATTATATATGAGGCTGTAATGGAAACAACATTTGTGACAAGAAAGAAAAGGTTGGGTCGCACTAAAATTATGGGGGTGCATCAGTGGGTATGAGGGAGTCCACAACCCTGACAGGACAGAAACTGTTTTATTTGTTTGGAGAGTCGTCTCATTAGGAGAAAGATTCATCTGCTTGGTTTCCATCTGACCGCACAATTTATTTCTGCCACAGTCTAGCTCACATTACTGTCCGGTTGACCTGAGGTGATTCTTCACTCTGTCCTCCTCGTTCTTTTTTCATTAGCTTTATTTACATAATTAATTGTGTTTTTTAAGTAGCGAAGCTGCAGGGTTGGAGGGATGGGGTGGAACAGCCACGAAAGAGCATTGTGTACCCAAAATGTCCGGCGCATCACTTCTGAAGGAACACATCGCCCTCGTTCCTCGCCCTCACTGCTGTTATATTCCTCTCTTTGATTTAAAAACTTTGCGACCATCTGCAAAGCCAGCTGTAGCGGATAATCTTATCGCTGTACTGGGATAAGGGTTGGACTGAAAAGACGCTGTGGTGATTTCCATGGAGTAACAAAGGTATTGTGCAAATGAAGGAATAGCTTTCAGCACTACATTCATACTAATCAGCTGTACTCAAAACAGTCCTCACTGTAATTATATACGTATATACATTTATTAATATAAATCACAGAACTAAGGAGTGAATGTGATTAGGATATGTGTGCAGGCACTGCCCTTGCTTTGTGCTTCAGAGGTGCCGTCGGAGGTGAGAGGATGAGTTAATGACACGTGACATTTAATCCACAGAAAGTGTGAATGAGAGGAGAAGAATATCAGATCAGATCTCGGGACTCCTAGCTCACATTTAGCCCCAGCTGCAAAGCTGCCTTCCATGAATTCATTTCACACCCAAGCTCCAAAAAGCAAGGTCAAATATTATTGATATTGTGAATAGTTTAGAATGTAAAAAGTGGTGACCTTGTGGATTAGTGTCAGCGGTGTGGAGGAGATATCAGGTTAGTGTGTCCTTTGATCATAGTCCTGCCCTCTCACCAGCAATGTCTCATGTGTGCATACACACACACGCGGCCATACTCACACACACACACACACACATGCACCCATAATCACACACACACACATACGCCCATACTCAAGCACACACACACACACACACACATGCACCCATAGTCTCACACACACACACACACACAGGCACCCATAATCACACACACACACACACATGCGCCCATACTCATGCACACACACACACACACACATGCACCCATACTGACACACACACTCCAGCGCAGGTGTTCCAGTCAGGCTGATTTCCCTGATCAGGTGACTGGAAGAGGGCCCTGCTTTGCATGGGGAGTTGCATTCAGGCACACGACAGGCAAATCATTCCAAAATCACAATGCTCAGGTTTTCCCTCAGATACATGGTGTGTGTGTGGGTTTGTTTTTCAGAGCGAGGTATGGGGTGTTCCTTGTTTACCTTGTCGTAGTATGTGAAGATGGCATTGAACTGCTCAGAGGTCAGCTTGATGCCCTGTTCAAAGCCAGGAAAGAGGAATCAGGAAATGTAAAGGTCATAACACACATACGCACACACAAATGGTATACAAAATGACCAGACTCCTTCTTTAATGAACTGGTGTCCCACTGAAACCAGAGCCTGGTTAAAAGTGCTGCACTTTACCTGGAACTTGAGAAGGAAATTCTCCTGCACAGGTAGTAGCCTGGAATGACAGAAAAGAGTGGATTATTGCAGGACACTTTTCTCAACTGCTCGTTGGACTACAGAATTCCACATTCTGACATACGTCTCCCACCATATGCACTGCTCCCAGGCCGTTGGACACTCACCTGGCCATTTCTGACAGGCCGAGCTTCCCGTCTCCATTCAGATCAAACATCTTCAGCTGGAGAAGTGAGAGAGAGAGAGAGAGAGAGAGAGAGAGAGAGAGAACGAGACAGAGAGAGTGTAACCAAGGAGACCTTCTGAGTTGCTAAATGTCAGACAGCATTTAGCATTTACCATACCATAATGCGACCTTCCCCTGCTGATTGGCTGAAAGCTGAGTGGGCAGAGGGTTCCACTACTGGAATGGGGGGAGGGGTCTTGGGAACAAAGCAGTATGCAGTGATGTTGGTAGGCCAGGAGGTGGCGGCCCAGGCAAAAAAAGCCCACAGTCGCATACAAGTGGTATTTGGTATCCTGGCCAAACTAACTCCTCCCAGTCTGACAACTTCCAGTTCAAATGGCCAAAGAAATCCCTCTTAAACCTCAGCCCATGTGTGGTGGTAAGCATTCTGTCACAAATTGGGTGCAGTGCATCACCCAAGTGGGTAGCACATATTACCAGTAGCTGAAATGTGTCACCCCCACACCAATAAAGTGCTTTAAGTGCTTTTAGAAGAGGGGCTGGTATTGCTGTTTATGTGTGTAATCAGTGCTACAAAGTCTGCCTTTTTATATTTATTCCATAATGAGACAAGTTTAGCTTAAGATTTACATCATTCTTTTACACATACTGCTGGATATTTACTGAAGCATCTCACATTAAACTCCAGGGATAAGGGTGATGGTAGCCGTGGCTGACCTGGCAATTGTATATCCCACAACGTCCAGGTTCTAATTTAATCCCTAACCATTATACCACACTCCATTAAATTACAACATTTAACAGATCCTCTCACCCAGGGCAGCCTACGCAGTTACGCTTTCCTTTTTTTAAGCATACAATTAATTTATCGAGCGGGGTATTTCACTGAAGCACTCCAGGTTAAGTGTCTTAACTCAAGAGAAGGACAGCAGCATATGTAACTCAGGTGGGTAGGGTAGTATGTCATGGACATCAATGCAATGCGATTGTATAATCTCTGGTCTGCAATAGATTAGGTTTCCACTAAGGTGCCCCCATTGGCTTCATGGCAGTAAGGGGCAGTAATAAGCAGTAAGGAGCAGCAATGAGCAGTAAGGGGCAGTAAGGGGCAGTAAAGTGCAGTATGGGAAAAAACAAGCAGTAAGGGGCAAACAGTAAGGGGCAACTAGTTACCTTCAGCTTCTGTAGCGAAGGTTAAGCTCGCTTGAGTCTACTTCTGCACTCTTGCAGAAGCACATTAGAAATGTGTTTCTCTGAACCAGATCACTGCCCAAGTCTAAACCGTGGAAAATTACAAATGACTCCACTCTCTTTTTCTCTACTGGTTTTGCGCAGGAAGTTAGGCATGGGATGCCTTTTAATTAGATTTTCAGCTGGCCTCTCCTATAGGAACGGCCTATCGCTCGGCTCAGGATAAGGTGGTTTATTTGATGTGGTTTAAGGATGACATGTTCGACTGAACCAGATTACACACGCCTGCCCTCGCCAGTACTCTGAGCTGCATCCCTCACTGATTCCTCTGCTGTTGATACTTCAGGTCTGATCATCCTGGGTTACTCTAATCATTCAGGCAGTGATATTTCTCTGAGGGTGTTCAGGTGTTCAGGTTAACCCCACCGCATCCCTCGAAAGCTCCTGACGCTCATAGACTCTGACTCCATTTTCATTGCGGCCCTCCAGGCCTGGAGTTTGACGTGTTGTGTTACATTACATCATATTCGTATGACAGATGCTTTTATTCAAAGTGACGTACAGTAAGTACACACCATCGGTCACTGGAGCAAGTATAGGACACAGGTCAGATAAGGTAGAATTATCATACTGTATCAGTTATCCATAGCCATGAACATCAAGTATAGCTCACATGGTAGGCATAAACTAAGCTAATAAATGTATAGCTTGTCATAGGCATGATGTTAAAGAGACACAACATCGGGAGGAATCATGCATTCATGTGCAACATTAAAGTGTAGGTGAAACTCTTGTTTTAGAATCTTAGCCATTTCTCTGACTCTCTTAAGCTTGGACTCCATTTTGGATTGTAACAGTCCAGGACCACTGGCCCCATGTCATAATCACTTGATAGATTTCTTACAACATTTTTGTCAGCAGGGCTCCTTCATCGATTTCTTCCTATCTATCAGTGAGTTTTTTCTCACTACCTTTTGAGGGTTTTTCTCCCCACTGGGGATTTTTTTTAAACTCATGTGATTGCTACTTCGAGGTTCAGGCCTGGTGTTTGCTGCTACTGTTACCCATTAAAGTGTTTTTGTGACTTTTTTCTGTAGAAAAGCACAATATCCAATCATTAGCTGTGGTGCCTGTGGGTGTACTGGGAAGACTGGAATGCTCACAATAGTCTGTGTGTACTCGTGCAGCTTCTTGTCGTCGTAGTATCTGTTGGCCTTCTTCAGGAGGTCTGAGAGGAACCCCTGTGGAGGAACCAAAGCTCAGTCACTCACTGCAAAAACCAAAGAAGAAGTCAGTCTTTATTTTTCTTAATGCCTTCTCAGGACTTCAATCTAGAAATCTTAACTCTATATTATTTCTATTATTGTTTTGCTAAGATAAAAGGGACAATTTTACTAATTTCAAGATTTGCCAATGGGGTAAGAAAATTACACTTTCCAAGCCAGAGTAGCTTGATACACGCTAATATTTTCGCAGTGCATGATCACATGGTTTGGCTCAACCATTGAGTTACACAATGGTGCTGCCCAGCTAAAATTTCTGGATTTAAGCATTTTTAAATCTAATTGCTCCAAAGATAAAGTTAGTTAGCATTAGAAGATTGAATGAGAAGATCATCGCTATAAAAAGACAATATCAGGGATTTAACATGTTTTTACACATTGAATGCATTGAATATTTTTCCTGTAATGCACTGAAGTCTTTCATTACCATCGGTGAATACATGAATGTGAGAGAGAGTGTATTTATGTAATCATCAGTGAGGTCAGTGCCTCGTAACATACAAAGTGTGTGTGTGTGTGTGTGTGCGTGTGTGTGTATGTGAATGTGTGTGTGAATGGGTGAATGAGACGCATCAATTGTACAGTGCTTTTGGATGAAGGCGCTATATAAATGCCGACTATTTGCCATTTACCAGGAGTGAGGAAAGGTGGCAGGAAAGGATGCAAGGAGTGAAAATCACTGATTGGAATGATTGGAAAGCCTATAGACTTAATGCTGCAGGAGCTCAGGGACTCTAAAGCATTTGACCGTTGACCATTTACAAAGGCCGGCGTCTGCTCTCAGCTGCCTTTAATCTACTCCATCTTGTAAATCAAAACTCTCGTAATGCCTCTCCTCTCTCCACGCAGATCTGCCTGTATTTGATTATCCTCTGGAATGTATTTTATGGAGATTGAGAAATTTGTATATGGTTTTTGCGTGGCTGGCTTGCGGGCCACAGTGCTTTGCATTAGAGTCCATCTGTGCGTGGGCCCAGAGAGGGGGAAGACCTGCGGGGATCACCCTAACCAGGCAGAAAACACGGGGTGACACTCAGTAAGTATTCTCAACAGGAAGGGGGGGGTTCCTGCGCAGTCTGACCTGCGGCGTGACACAAAGACTCCCCCGGCTTTGCATTCCCGCCGAGCCGAGCGCAACAGACCGAACGTTTTATCAGACGCCGCGGCAAATCCGGCAGAAACCTGCATTCAAATCGTTACGGTCTATTTACAGATTGTTCTGCCGTGGTGCCTCCCTTCACAGCCGCAGTCAAATCCGCCCCAGGAATTTACCAACAACAACAGCCGTGATGACAGCAGTCACTGATTCGGCTTTAGTTTTTAAGGGGCTTGTTTTTTTTTGCGGCGCTGTTTTTTTGCTGCAGTCTTGTCTGATGAGGAGCACTGGAGTACAGAGCAGTAATCAGGAGCTACTCTTCCGCTGTCTCAATTGACGGCTCTTTTGAAATAACATACTGAAAGGCCTCAGCTGCCCTTCTGTATTGTGTGTGTGTGTGTGTGTGTGTGTGTTTATGTGTGTGTGCATGTGTTTGTGTCTGTGTGTGTGCGTGTGCCTGTGAATGTGTGGGTGTGTGCATGTGTCTCTGTGTGTGTGTGTGTGTGTGTGTGTGTATTGTGTATGTGTGTGTGTGTGTGTATGTGTATCAGTGTGTGTATGTGTATGTGTATGTGTATGTGTATGTGTATGTGTATGTGTATGTGTATGTGTATGTGTATGTGTATGAGTGTGTGTGTGTGTGTGTGTGTGTGTGTAGAGTGGCACAGGTTAGACTCCACAGCCTTTTACCTTCAGCTCATTGGCTTCAATGTACCCACTGCGGTCTGTGTCATACTTCCGCCATGCCTGCAGATCAAACACACAAACACACCAGGGTCAGTACACACACACACACACACACACACACTCACACCTACACACATACATACAAGCACACTCACACCTGCACACGCATACAAGCACACTCACACACACCTGCACACACACACACACTCACGTGCGCACACACACACACACACACTCTCACACCTACACACACATATACAAGCACGCTCACACCTACACACATATAAGCACACACTCACACACACGTACACACACAGACACACACACTATACCCCACCACACACCCATGAATATCTGAAATGGATCTATTAGCATAATAGAGTACATTTCATTACATAAACAATCCAGGTAATCTATTTTAATTCTTTTGACCAGATTCTTCTGCGTGGAACGAGCTCCTCTCCATCAATGATGTGGGACTGTATCACCATGGTGATGACATTCCTGGAGGTACCAATTCAGCTTTTATCGGAAATAACGATATTCATGAAAAAAAGCGGTTTGAAAAGGGAAAGCACTCTGTGGAGATGACAACTCACGCTGAATATCTGCACATCTGAATTAGTGGATAAAAAAAAAAACATCTCATGATATCGAATATATTTGGCATGTAATTGTCAGTTTTTTTTTTCCTTCCATCTGCCAGCCTACCTTATCAGATTGAGCTATTCATTAAAGTGCTTTCATTCTCACATTTCCATTACTTCTGACTGGAGTTTTCGCAGGCAGACGCGGAAAGGAGGAACGCATTTTAATTTATATTTTAATCTCGCAGCTGTCCTGATTCCGGCGAGCGCTCTTATCAAAGATAGATGTTTCTCCGCCCTCTCTTCTCTGCAGAGCCTCAGAATGGCCCATCCATAATATATGACTCTCTCAAAATAGCAGTTTGTACTTTCTCATTCTCTCCTTTAAAAAGGCCTGGGTGATTAAAGAGCTCCCCTTTGCTCCCTCATTTCTCTATATGTGTTTATTCCCCCGGAGATTATTAAACAATGAGATGTGCAAACTACATCGCTCTCTCTTTCACTCCCCCCCTCTTTGTTTAATTTCATTCACCCTATTGTTTTTGCTTTCTCTCTTCCTCTTTCTATGTCTCTCTAGTCCCTTTCATCCCCCTCTCCCGCCTTCCCTCCCTCCCTCTCTCTCTCCATTCCTCTCTCTCTCCATCCCTCTCTCCCTCCCTCCCTCTCTCCCTCTCTCTCTCTCCATTCCTCTCTCTCTCTCCATTCCTCTCCATCCCTCTCTCCCTCTCTCTCTCCATTCCTCTCTCCCTCACTCTCTCTCCATTCCTCTCTCTCCCTCCCTCTCTCCCTCTCCATCCCTCTCTCCCTCCCTCTCTCTCCTTGTCTCATCTCTTTCACCCTCTTGCTTTCTTTCCATATTACTCTCATCTCTTATACTCCCTCCTTTCTCTTTCATCACTGGGAGGTATTCAATTCTGTTAAACTGACATGAAATGAATTGGGTGTGGGGGAAAAAAGTGAATTTCACCCCTTTTCTGTCTCTGAGCTGGCAGAGGACGTGTGTCTTTCGTTTCCGCGGGAGACGGGGCTGGCAGGAACAATGGCACCTGAGTGATGCGGTGTCAGTTAATCAGGAGCATTTTCACCCAATGGCTATCTGCCGCACTGAGGATCCTAATGCCTCATTGGGTACTTTTGAAGGGCAGGAGAAAGCAGTTAAATGCCAACAAAATGGCAGTGAAAATGGCACTCACTTACACAGAAAACAAAAGACAGTGTGTGTGTGTGTGTGTGTGTGTGTGTGTGTGTGTGTGTGTGTGTGTGTGTGTGTGTGTGTGTTAGAGAGAATGTGTCTGTGTGCAGTTTCTGAAGAAATGTCAAAAACCTGATCCCGTTAAACTGTTATTGATCCTCAAAAAAAGCTCAGTCATCTGTTTAGCCACAGCAGTCTAGAACTCATGATATTACAGAAAGTGCACCTATCACCAAGAGTATCTTCTCCTAAAATGGCAGCCTGTGCCATGGAGTACCCTCTCCTAAAATGGCAGCCTGTGCCATGGAGTACCCTCTCTCCTGTGAGTCTTGCTATCAGGTGGACCCGGTGAAACAGCAGCTGTGCTGGTGAGAAGAGACCACGCAGGTGATTATGAGCTGTCACTCACAGTCTGGTTGAGACCAAGGTGTTACAGATGCATTGAGGAGGGCAATCAATCACACCCAGCATGACAGAATGTCATATTTCTCTTCCACACGCATCATTTGGATACCAGAACCACAAGCCAGACTAGCCACGTTTACATACACAGTGTATGCATTCATTTGAGCACAGATCCTGTGACTTTTCATTCTCAGCTTGGGAGAGAGGAGGCCATTTTTGTGTGTTGATTTGGAACAGGATCATATGGTCTGCTAACACTAACAACCCCCCCCACACACACACACACAAACACACACAGTCTGTGATACAAACAAGCACACACACACACATTCTCTCCCACACACCCTGCACATACACACACACACACATACACACACACCCTGCTTCACTTACCGCCATGAACTCCGAGCTGGACCCTACAAACTGTCTGAAGCACAGCAGGAAGTTCTCTTCTGTGGGCAGAATCTGAGCCAGCTGCGGAACAAGAGCGAGCAAGAGCGGGAATAAAGAAATAAAAGAAGGGTAGATCGAGAGAGAAACAGAGAGAGAGAGGCAAGGACAGGCGAAAAAAGAAATAAAAACATAAACAGAGAGCCGGGGAGAGATGGAGAGAGGTGATGCCTCACGGGAGGGATGATGAAATTGTTGCTGGGGTTCAGGGACGGCCGTCTCCCTGACGGAGCGAAAGTTGCCGTCCCGCAGAGAGCGCTGCTGAGGTGAGGTGAATTGGAGCTGATGGATGTGCCTCTCTCTCATCCTTCACACCGTCGGCCTGACGAACGACTCTGTTCCCCCCGAGACTCACGCTGTCCCTGCCACCTTGCGACGGGCAGGCCGTGTAGACGGCCGAACAAAAAGACCCTGAGTCACGACACTCTTCCTCAAGCACGCAACAGCTGAACCTCTTGACCACGTCTGCATGCCTTTTATGCTTTTAGTTGCTGCCACGTGATTGGCTGATTACATATTTGCATTAACAAGCTGGTCTACAGGTCTACCTAATAAATTGCTCACTGAGTGTAGGCGTAAGAAAGGGAATGATATCAGCGCACGCAGGCTTTTAAATGTTTTGTGTGCTAGCTCTATTACCACTGATCTTGAATAAGCCACCTTATATAACAATGAATAATTGAACAGTCTGATGAAAATTGATGTTACGTATTTTAGATGCCTAAGATGACTTTTGCATTCTGTCCCACTGTATGTGCCATCTACTGACACCAAAACACAGTGAGCCACTGAATAAAAATAGCCCAGACAGCCTGGTCAAACAGAGTGCATTTGTGCAGAATGAGAGTGTAATTACAGCGAATGAGCCAGGAGTGATTGGATTAAACACAGATTACACAATGGGCGTGCAATGTATTGCGTGTACCGCGATAACATTTGGACAAATGCGAACATTGTCCTGGATAATCATCCGCGTAAAGCCTCCCTAAGCCCCGCGCACCGCGTGTGCGTGTTTACTGTGTGTGTGTTCCCGTGTGCGTGCATCCATGCGTGTGCGTGTGTGTGTGGGTGCACGGGTTGTCGTGACAGCCACCGTCAGTACAGAGTTGTGAGGCTCAGTGTAGCGTCTTACGGGGGAAGGGGAGGGGGAGTAGGGAGGGGAGAGGTGTTTATCTGCACAGGTAACAGCTGGGCCGCTGTATCCTCTCAAACTGCCTCCGGGGCTGAGGTTGAGATCCCATTGGAGGGCTAGGTGATTACAGGCGAGTGTTTCATCGCATTGGGGAGAGTTTTTGTGTGTTTAAAAACAGGATAAATGCTCTGGGCCGTAATCTCTGTGTCTTGCAGAGAGGTGTCTAAGGACAGTTACAGCCATAGCTGCAGCTTCAGACATATAACAAGCAGGAAATCGTTTTTTAAATCATTTTTAATGTGACACTTTCAATGTCTATAGAGGGCTTATTTGCACTCTTACATTAGGTCAGCATCAGGTATCCATGTTACACAGAGGTTCTCAGTAAACTTGTTTTCAGCACATACACACACACACAGACACACACACATACACACACACACACACACACATACTCACGCACTGCTGAAATGTTGAATGTGCGCAGACCGTTCCTAGACAAAGCTAAAGGTGATGATGACCCCGTCCTTCAAATCTGTTTCAGTATGAAATTCTGTACCTCAGCTGCAACACTAATCAATGAAGAAAATTTGATCCACCTAAGACCCAGCATTTCATGTTTATCCTCTGCAGGGGAAGTGAGTCTCTTAATCTTAAACCTCAAGGAATCCTACACTACAAGGGGTATTAAATAAAAACCAAACAAATAATATTGATATAAATATTTTTCTTAAAATATTTTAATTGCAACATGTTTCTGTTAACCAAGAGACTTGTATTATGTCAAAAAATAAAAGGTATTTCTGTGGGGTCTCAGGTGGGAATACAGTGGTCCCCCAGGGTGGAGGTTGAGAACATCTGAAGAAGAAGATCTTACCTCCGACATCTCAATTCTCCCGTCTGCGTTCTTGTCGAATTTCGCCATGAACTCTTTCATCTTTTCTTTGGAGGCAACATTTTTGGGATCCTGTCCAATTGAAAAAAAAAGAAAGAAAGTTCATTGCTAGCTCACACTCAAAAGTTTTGAGGAAGCATTGATATCATTTTGGGGTGACACATGAAGGTTCCACAAATAGGCATGAACTAATGTAGTTGTTAATTATCTAACTACTGAAATGTTAAGCTGTTCAGCTTTGTTTATGTACTTGTACATCATGAATACATATTAACAACTACATTAGTTCATGCCAATTCATATTGTAATGAGAAAACCAGTCAATGTACAGTGTTGTATAAGTAGGTGATATATCTGAATGCTTTCTGAGCACGAATTTGACAGGAAACTGGTCAGTTGAAATGCACGGTGAACGAGGATATGTATGGGTGTGTGCAATGTGATTTACAGCAGGCTAGCTTGTCTCTGATCGGGGGAAAAAACATTGAGTAAAAATGGACCCCATGTCACAACAGACCTCGATCTCCCCTGTTACCACAAAGCTAACTGATTAGTGCAAAATCAACTCTAATAGAGTCATCTTAACTGAAATGTAATAGCAGTTTGGATTGATTTAACATGTTGTGAGCCATATTGGCTAGCCTGGGGATAGGGGCTGTCCAAGCCAAGAATCAAACATACAGTATTTCCACAGTTTTCAACATCCTTCACTGAGTTTTGCTGTTCCCAGCATCCAAATCGTAAAAATTACAACATCCTGTTTCTCGGGGCAAGCATTATATTTTATGACCTGCTTTATCAGACTCCAGGGATTTCAGCCTTGACATCATTTTGATAATTAACTGCGGTTTGATTGGATTAGAGGGTGTTATTTCAATAACATGCGAGTGCTGTGCAAAAATGTTATGGTTGGCATACTCTGATATGCAACATATTCTTGTCTGTGATTGGGTGTGATCTGATTTAATTCTGGTATGTGATTGGATGTGATCTAGCTAAGATTAAACGACAGGTCAGGTCTAAATCATTCACCTCCACAAATCATAAATGACATGTAATTGCAGATAGCTGACAGCACTGACCCTGAAAAATGCTACACCGCGCTCCAAGTTATAAACAATGCTGCTGACACTCCTGCAGAATTTCACTTTTGTGATGAGTTAGCACGCTGACCTGCTTTGATCCAGGT
>NC_083765.1:43250583-43265583 GCF_963514075.1 Conger conger | reverse complement strand
CTCTCCTGCCCCCCCCCCCCTCTCTCTCGCTCTGTTCCAGCTCTCTTCCAGTTCTGACTGGTTCAGTACTGTCTCATTGGCTGGATCCCCACTTCATGGATTTAATTAAGAACCCTGGAAAGTGTGTGCAAGCTGTCACAGGTATTGTTAGCCCCCCACCACACACACCACACCACACACGCACACACAGACACACACACCATACCCCACCACTCACACACGCACACACCATACCCCACGACTCACACACACACACAGACACACGCACACCACACCACACACAGACACACACCACACCACACCACACACACACACACACACACACCACACCACACCACACAAACACACACACATCACATCACACCACACACACACACACACCACACCACACACACACACACACACACACATACACACACACACACATACACACACCACTATGTCTCTAATTGGTCTGGTGTACAGCTCTGGCTGTTTGAAGCTGGTTCATTTGAACAAAAGAGAGATCTGCAGTCTGACAGGCCCGCTGTTTCTTTTTTCTTCAATTTTCTCTTCTAGAAAATGGAATGTGATTGTCAAAATCCCTCCCTAATTTACCCTAATTATTATTCAATAAAATTATTAAAGTAGTGCCTTTTCTCATTTCAGCTGCCTGTGGACAGGGTTGCCCAAGTTGCATGAATTATTATTATTATTATTATTATTATTATTATTATTATTATTATTATTATTATTATTATTGTTATCATTATTTTCAGTATTACTATTATTATTTCACCAGAACAGGGGTTTTAGCTAGTGCTCTGTGCCTGAACCCAGGGGTTTGCTAATCTCTTGGTAGGCGGGTGGGCTTACAGGGATCATATGGGAGTGTAGAAAAAGGGACTGATGAGCCTGTCTGGATGTGCAGATTTATGGGTCAGATTGGGTTAGGAAGAGGGAGGAGAAGGTGGAGAGAGGGGGTGTTGGATGTGTGATAGATAAACAGTGTGTGTTTTCTGTAGCGGCTTGCCTCCTTTCACACATGGGCATCTCGTGGGAGTCACACACAGGCGGACTGGGGTTTCAGATCGGGGTTCCCCCTCGGGGGTGCCCTCCTCCACGCAAACAACCCCCCCACACACACACACACACGCTCGCACGCACACACACCTTGTGTGGATAATGTCAGTTGGCTCAAATTGCCGGCAGAGGGCTGATGTTCTATCGAGAGAAAAACATAAGCAAATCAGCGCGACTCCGAGCGTGTCTTCCCGTGCAGAGAGGTGGGAGGTGGACTCGGTCATACATCACTGCACACGCCTTTGCCAGCCCTGTTTCAACATTTTCTCAATATTCCCTTCCTCTGTGGCATTTAACCCTCTGGAGTTTATTCCCCTTGGAAGTTTTTTGGAATTTTTCTTCAAAATTCCAAGTGAACGTTCTAGAACTCTGACATCAGCTTTGGAATGTTCAGTTAAGGACATTCTAATCACATATTTGTGATATACACCTTAAAGGGTTAAAGAAAACAATGTCTTCCTTCAAATTACAACCCCCAACCCCCCCCCCCCCCCCCCCCCCCCCCTCTCTGGATGAATTCACCCTTCAAATCTTTGATGACATTCATTTGCAGGCAACGTGGAGAAGGAAGTCTTTGGGGGAATCGGAGGATTGGTATTTAAATAGAAAAGCAATACAGAATGCATTAAAACAAAGACAATGAAAATGTCTACAGAAAAGATGCAGCGTTGTCATGCAAAACAATTTGCTCTATATGTATTGAATATTTTTTTTAACCGTTAGCTGTTTCCATTGTATCACAGTAATAGTGTGTTACAATAGTCTATTCTCAACTCAATTAGCCAAAGCCTCAAACTGTATGTGGTGAGATGCAGTTTTCTGTGAGAAGACATGGGATATTCCCTGGAATAAATTATTTTAATGTAGGCATTATAGCAGCTGTACAGTTATTCTAAAACATTCAACAACCTCACAATGAGTTCCATGCATTATCTATTGGTATCTATAGACCATGCATTATATATTGCATACATATGTGATTAGTTTATTATTCAAGCAGTATATGACACTCTTTTTTAAAAATACACTATTGGCATATATAAATACAGATCGATATTTTGCCTCACTTATTATTATTTAAAGCATTCTTTAAGTTTTCATATTTTCAAAATGTCCAGGCTTGCGAGCTTCACCTTGTTCCTAAGCCAGGGGACAGATTGCTGACCAATCACAGCAATCGTACAACACGATGAGAAAGTGTGCAGGAGGGGATGTTACCTCTAAACAAATCATGTCCCCCCTTCCCCAATTGAATTTGCATAACACTTTGATAGGTAAATAGCCATCTGCAAACTATGTTCCAATAGCTAACACACTGAGATCTAACCAAATCATCACACAAAGGAGAACAGCTGAGGTGCCCGGTGGTGTGTGTGTGTGTGAGAGAGAGAGAGAGAGAGAGAGAGAGAGAGAGAGAGAGAGAGATTGCATCTGTCTGATTGCAGTTAGGTTGAGACATGATTACGCTGGTCAAGCTTGTCTCACATTTAATGTATGTAAATAGTTCAAATGTCTCCACTGAAGGAGCACTATGGCACTGTCACACTTCTTAACTGAATATCAATATTGAGAAAATGCAGAGACGTATTCCATAAAGGTATGCTGCAGGATATGTGAATTACTTATGTCTCTGTGCAGAGAAAACCTTATTAGGAAACAGTTTGTGAAGAGCCGTATTACTTCAGGGTTCAGTGAAGCTGGGTTCTCATGGGCTTTCTGCTTAGTCCCCGAAATCACTGAGGGCCAGTGGAAGGGCTCTGTGTCGAGGTGTTTCATCATCTGCCATACTAAACCTTGATTTGAAAGCAACTTGGTCTGCTCTTTGAAACTTTGATTGAGTCTAACTCAAACATAGTCCTTAATAATAAATCAACTCTCAACCCATACATCTCCAACCGAACCATAAGGGGAATTTGATCCTCATCGCCCCATTTCTGACCTTCTCATCACATTTAATTTACAATAAAGTGGAAATCAAGATCATACAACAAACAACCAAACACGGCAGATAAGGTACAATTCATATAGGACTGGTTGTTAGGCTATGAACGTATGTGACAATCCAGTGGCAGAAAAAGGCACTGTGAATATTGTCTGTGGCAGTTGGGATTTGAAATAAAGGCCGACCGCTGTGCCGTGAGGATGACCTCACACCCCGGGCAGGTTGTACAGTCGTGGAAAAGCCATCTGTGAGTCTGGGGAAACTCCCCCTCGGCCCACTCAACCAATGGGTGGCCTAAAGTCACCCACTGCCCTAAAGTCCTGATCACCGCCAGACCTGATTAGCTGAGAGGAGTTTCTCTGAAACCACTGTCCATCATTACATTACCTTATATTACAGTTTAGCTGACTGTTTTATCCAAAGAGTCATACATGTATACAGTTTATTAGACTAAGCAGGGCACAATCCCCCCTGGAGCAATGCTCGGTGGTTGAAACTGAGCAGGGCTGGACTTGGCTAGTGTTTGGATGGAAAACCACCTGGGAAATACACGGTGCTGCTGGAAGTGCCGTTGGTGTACCAGTAGGGGGCAGCATTTCATCAATCAAGCGCAAACAGCCAATCAGCCACAGCACTGTTGGGAGTTACTGCCCTTTGGAAAAGATACCGAGCTGCCATTCAATTGCATTATGGTCATTCAAGATCCCATAGCACTGAAACTCAGCCAGAAACAACTTAACAACATATAATTATTTGACTGAAAAAAAATTATAAAAAATTATATGAAATCTGTTCTATTCTCCTTGTGCCTGTAGGGGTTTGTGGGGGGGGAACGAGGAAATGATCACAGGGGAAGTAATCGCAGTGTGTAGCAATCACACTATTGCACAGAACAGAGTAAAGAGCTTTTATAAGAACTGAATTGTATATACTTTATTCATTCATTCCTTGTACGTCGCTCCAGATAAGAGCATCTGCTAAATGCTTTGTAATGTAATGTAATATTTGCTTCTCTACTCCACAATTTGGGATTCGTGACAGAAAAATCACATGTGGTTAAAGTGCACACTGTCAGATTTTTAATTCAGCTTCAATAAAGCCTCTTTACTCATTTCTCTTAAATTCATGTTAGTTGCTGCAGTCTTGTTCTTCAAGAGCACCTTCCAGCACCTCAAGTTCTCCTAGTCCTGATTTTCTGAGCAGGTGTGTCTCTAGTAACATGTGTTGTACTGGTGATGAATCCAACTCAGACTACAGACATACAGAGGTGATGAACCCAACTAAGACTACAGACATACAGTGGTGATGAACCCAACTAAGACTACAGACATACAGAGGTGATGAACCCAACCAAGACTACAGACATACAGAGGTGATGAACCCAACCAAGACTACAGACATACAGTGGTGATGAACCCAACTAAGACTACAGACATATAGTGGTGATGAACCCAACTCAGACTACAGACATACAGAGGTGATGACCCCAACTAAGACTACAGACATACAGTGGTGATTCATAGGTTAAGCCTCACACACACCCAATGTCCAGCTACTGGCACTACCAACCAACATCCAGTGGATTTAAGCTGCCTTTTACATCATAGTGGTTCCTGTACGCATTGATCACAGTATGTGTAATACTTGTGGGAGCTGCGGTTGTTTTGTAAATTAGAATAGAATAGAATGGATTTGTATGGCACTCAGCAGAACTGTAGAGAGATCATGACGGAGAATGTGGTATGGGGTTAGAGGTCATGAAGGAGAGGTCACGTGACCCTGTGTGGAGGATTGGGGCTAAGGCTGGGGGTTACTGAGCGGCAAAGATAAACTGTAATGGCAGCCTCTCCTGTCGTGCTCTGCCCTAATCCTGACAGCTGAATGGGAGGTTTTTACACTGTCAGAACAAAATGGCTTCAAAAGGAAACCTATGATTCCATAGAGGAACCCTATCGAGTTCAAAGATTCTTCGTCGGGCAAAATGGTTCTTTGTCTGGGAGCTTTCACACTTCACACCTATGATAAAGGGTTCCATAAAGAACTAAAAATGGTTCCTATATGGTGACAACCCAAAGAACCCTTTTTTTCTGAGAGTGTAGAAATGAATATGCACTGGAACATGCAGTGGGGCATTGCTGTGTTTGGGTATACATGGTAGATGGGAAAAACGGTGGAAAAGAAATTTTAATGAGTAAACATTTGAATTTAACATTCAGAATCAATTCCCCTTTTGCACATCTTATGATTTGATTAAATAGTTCTAATCCTCAATTAACTATTTAAGGTCAGTGTGGTGGTCATTTGCATAATTTCTTTCACTATTTAAGGTGTTAACAGACCCATATGAGTGATGTCATTAACTGCTGTCAGCTCCACGATCGCCTTTCATTCCTGACACTATTATCAAAGCGCTAATACAGGGGGTGTGGGATTGGACGGGAGACTTCATTATCGCACTTACCACGCTGATTTAACAGCCATAAATCATGCATGATCCATAAAGCCCTCTCCTCGCCAGGAAGGATTTATCACGATTATGTCCGACATCTGCCTTTCCCCCAGAAAGCCGACCGGTGGAATTACACATATAACCCACATCTGGATGGTAGTCTGCACTGACATTGAGAAAGAAATCCACCAAAGTTCAGAGGCAAAGCATCTGACTTGGTAGGGAAAGAGTAGGGTGCTACATGGGATTCGAACTGGCAATCCTTCAGACACAAAGCTTGTTCCCTCACCACCACATTATGCCTTTTTTTCAACTAACAACTGAGAGGAAAGTTAAACGGCTGATTAGTCATTGACAGCTGATAAATATCTCTTCTGTTCGATATGCTATTTGAATTTTGTTTTGTGTCCCGTTCATTTGAACGGTGATGATGGTGTAATCTAAAACTTGAAGAAAAAAACACAGACAGTTTCTCATAAACAGAAGATTATCTCTGGGATTAGACCAACAATCCCCAAAGCCATCTTTCCTCTTCATATATTTATAACCCCCTTTTTTTAACCCAGCAACAAGACAGACATCGTGTCTGTAGTTCCAATAGCGCGTTTCCGTACCTCGGCTTATGCAATGCAAAGGAAGACACTCGCTTTTTTCAGCACAAATCTGCCACTGAGGGTATATCCCACCATCCCACACAAAATAGCTACAGCGCTTGCTAGAAAGATCCTGAAAGCTGAAAGCTAGAAGCGTGCAAACGTCACGTGTCACTAAAAAGGCTGGTTCGGTAACGCAGAGCGGCTGCTTCGTCCTGCAGGTAAACAGAATGTGGGCCACGGCAGGCGTCAGAATCGCGTTTATGTGATTTCCCACGCTCCGCGCTCATTTCCCAACGGTCCTTATATGATGTGTTACTATCAATGATGGGATTGCATAATGGCTCAGTGGGGGCCTGTAAAAGAGCCATAATGTGAATCATTCTGCGTGACTGACCGCCCTTATTCCTGCAAAAAGCACAAAGCCATACAGAGATGGGAAATGTCAGTCCGAGAGAAGTGGGCTGCAATGTTGTTTTACGCAGATTTTAAGATTTTACAGATATGCAACTCACACATCTAGATTTGTACTTAATTCATTCAGTGGAGCATATTCCTTAAGGCTATAACATCACTCTGGTTGAATCTGGAGCCCTCGTTTTAAAAGGCGAGCTCTCTGACCAGTGTGATGCGAGAGATTCAGATGCTGCAGGAATGTAGGAAAGTTGGTTCATAGACCAAACATGTCAGTCGATGAAGGCTTACAAGTCTATGCCTGCCTCTCTATATACGCTCATGTATGCACATACAGATAGAGAGAGTGTGTGTGCGCAGAAACACACTCAATAGTGAGCATTGTACGAGCAGGTGTGCAAAGAGAGCTTTCACAGTCACGCTCAGGGAAACGTAACTATTTGGATTTTAAGAAAAACGTGCCAATTTCCGTGGCACTGGATGGGGAAAGCGAGTAATTTAAAAGTTCTCGGCGTTTCTGTTCAGTCACTCGGTGCATTTCAGCTTGGAAAAGATCCGTGTGTGTCAGCACAACCCGTAGGCTGAGGATTCCCTGGCTCTCTCTGCCGGGTGTGTCTCAGTAGCGCATCCCTTATACCTTCAAAGGACGCTCTCTCCCGGCATCAGCAGCGCATGCAGCGGGGCGGAAAGAACCTCCACCGCACCGTAACTGAATGTTCACAGCGCCGCGTCTTCCTCCATGACAGGGGATCAGCGTTTCGGCAGGAGAACGAGTTCATTGCTTGGTACTTTCATCCTGAAAGGGGAGACTTGGGAACTGGCAGCAATCGTAACGCGATTATGGTACCCACTGAATTTTCGAGATATAGGCTACTGCTTCACTTCTGCGAGAGATGAAACAGGCTAATGGTTTGTTGAGGCATGGGTGACCAGTGGTACAATTTTACGAATTGCTCAAGTGAATGAAACACCATAATAAGTGATCCGTGAAGACAAAACACAAATCGAATACATGGACATCAACTGACTGATCAGTAGCATTTTCAGAATTTGCCATAATTTCTGCAATCGCTAAACATATTCACAAACAGACGTCCCAAAGTGCGGTATAATATTGTCATAAGACATCTTATAAAAATACTTGACGAAATCCTATTTGAACGCTGTTAGGTAGATATCCCATTTCGTTCATATTCGGGTGCGCACGATCATTAGCACTGAGCCTTTCCGTCTCGTTTTTACGTCGCACAGACACATACTGAGAGCAGCGCTCGTACCGTGGATAGGACTGAGTACACTTTATGAATGGGGCCGGGCTGCAGGAGCGGGAAAGATGCGCACTAACGCTGAGCGATGACTGCTGAGCGTTTGTACATCTTGAGAAAAACAGAGCGAGCGAGTGAACGTGAGGAAATATTTATTCTGTGTGAATTTCCAAAAATTGTATGAATGTATGCAATAAAAATGAATGTGTCGAGCTATTGCAACTAATTCCCCGATTACGCGTAAAGTTTCATTGCCAGGATGAATTGCGCAGCAAAAATCATTCAATGAATCTGAAGGAATTCAACCACTGCGTGGCTGATAATATGTACTTATACACATTTGGCCTACTTACTCGAAATCAAATAAATAAATTTGCCTTTGATTAAAGGGCTTGCTTATATATGATACTATAGAGTGTCTGTTTAAATTATGTCTATTACTCACGTCGATAAATTTCTAAATGCGTCTTGGGTGGCACCGGAAGAAGAATATCGGTTACGTAGCCCCCTGTGATTAAACTTCTAAGAAAAGATAACGGTGTTTATTATAGCAAATCCAATCGCCCCATTGATTATTGGGCTGGAAATGAAAGACGCGCGTCTCCGGAGAGCAACGGAGATGCGCTCCTGGCTGAAGCGCTAGTTAAGCTGCTGACACGCCCATCTCTCTTCCACCGAGAGGTACAAGGATGCGCGCGTATCGGAGGCTGCTGCTGTCAATATCCGCTACGTTGACAGACAATCCATTGATAAAAATACACCGGTCCATTTCAATCGGATCGGATTCCGTTGTTAAGTCAATATCTGCCAGATGTATACATTATTCATGACGTTTAAGAATTATTTTCCTATAAAGAAAGTCAATATAAACTCCCTTCCCCACTCGCAGTTGAGTCTCAGTGAGAGGCGACAGAGCCGTTCGAGAAATTTGGTTTTTAACCCGAAGGCTCTAGGTTTGATACTGAAGTGGGTGAGTGCTTGATGAAGCTGTTTACTGGAAATTGCTTTAGTAGATATCCAATGCTTTAAATTATATTCACTTTAATTCATATAATGAATTTAACTGCCCCAGGATAAGGGCATCTTTCCCGAGCAAAAGTGTATAAATGATAAACTGCGTAATGTGTGAATACCGGGTCTGGATATAAAGAAAATGAATGCAATTTAAAACTTACGCAGCACTGATAACATGTATAGGCTATTGTTGGATCTCTCATAAAAAGTTTATACATGGCTTCGCATTAATATTGATCGTGGTGTCCCGTCGAAGTTACACGCTGTAAAAGGGAAAATAGCAGACCACGGACCTCAGTCACATAATGCGCGCGCTCTGAGTTCTGTGGGATCTGGATTCATCTGTCGATATTTTTTTATAAACAGGGTCGTTTTCATGAAAACAAAAGTCATAACCCAAGAAAGAAATATGTTAAATATATCATTTCTTTGTCTTGTTCAGGATAATTTCCCATTATTTCAGGTACTTTTACGCAACAATATTGAACACCCTCTGGTAGTCTCTCCATAGCATCACTTGTAATAGTTTTGCCCTCGAGGGGTAGAAATCAAGGTTTAGTTTGTAGCCTATTTTAAAGAAATTCAACAACAGAATGCATCAATATTTTTCAGACAGAATGCAGATAAAGAAGAAATTATTAAAATATTTCTGATGTAGTTTTGATACCTTCTTTTTTACTTTTCAATGCAAGGGTCAACTGAAGGTATATTCTACCCACCTTCTTTCGCAGCATCATTTAATTCACCCTGAAACCCCGTCAACGAGTCACTTCCATCCCTCAAAATATTGAAAACAAGTTTGCATAGCTCTACGAACCATCAGTGTCGAAGTGTTTCCAGATGTCCAGGAACTGGGAAGCGGTCAGCTCCGCCAGGTGTAGGTATGGAGTCGGCTGCCCTTTGTTGGCCATGGTGGGGGTTTTTTTATCTTTTCTTGTCTGTTTTTTGCGCTTGAAAATCCTGAGGAGCGAACTTCTACACAGTCAGATCCAGATTCTCACTGTCACAGCATCGCGCTCAGTCGGAGCTTTTAAACCCCCACAGCGTCTGCAGTACTACCGCGGTCCTGCGGGAGGCGCAGCGGCACTAAGATCCACGCCCCTCTCCCTGCAGCCGGTGTGAGGAATCCGCAGGTCCCTACGGAGATGCGCAATGCCCCGGACGCATCCACTGTACTTTCAACCGGCCTGTCGCTGCGGGTAGCTGCTGATCTGATCCCCGCGGCAGTGTATTGAAAGCGCTGTATCTCTATCTCACTGAATGGATGGAAATCATACAGAACGCTAGAGGTATTCCACACTTCCACAAGCAGACACATATTCCAAATGTCTCCATGATGTTTTTTTTTGTTTTTTTACAAGTCAATCAGTCAACTTGGCTTGGATATATACTGCATACAAAACGGGAATAAAATAGTAGGTCTAAGTTTTCAGAGGGTTGAGAAAAATTGTGCATGCGCGTTATGTTCTGTACAAATTTTATTACTATGACATTTTTTTTAGGATCAGATCAGGTGTCCACGGGATCTCACGTAAAAAAGATGTTTACTCTTGTAGTGAGAAAGACTGCCCCCAGGGACGAATCACGGGCCTGGGCTAATTATCCCGCAACAGCGATGCGTGTTTACGCCTTTTCGTCCGGGACCAAGTCACTACGGAGCGCGGGGCCAGGGGAATTGTTTTCGCATGGCTGCACCATGCCAACGGGCGCGGGCGGGGGCCGGAGTACGTGCAGCAGTAATTGCTGTCCCTGTAGCTGAGTGACTACCAGACCAGAGAGGAAGACACCTCAAAAAACTTGCTTTAACAAGCCGTTTACGAGTGAGCTCCCTCAGCAACTGAACTAAGGGCCGGATTCATTAGAAAACCGCCGGCTAATCACTAATTACACAAATCCCACGAGAGATCCGCCCCGTGAGTCCTGCCGTTTCATATTTCAAGTGAAAGCGCCGAACCGTCGTTCCTCTGACGTATGGCGGTAGGAAATTAATGGGTTCCCCACTTTCCGTTTGTTTATTTAAGATCAGTGCGAAGAACAAAGCTGATTTAAAATTCTAACCTTAGGTGCATTTGTTCACGTGCTCAATGGAAGCCCACACTCCCATGACTTTAATTAAGTGGGGGGGAGTGGGGGGCTCAAAACCTCCATTCTGCGCTCCTCACTACGCACACACATGAAGACACACACAGACACACACACACATGCACACAAACAGTGCCCTGGTTTGCAGTGTCCCAAAGCAAACACCTGCAGTGTGCAGTGTAATCAGAATGGCTACACCCAACGCTGGAGGGGTTGGAGGAGAAGGGGCGTGGGGGTGTGGGGGGCAGGGGGTGGGGGGTGCCTCTTGTGCTGTTGTGACCATGATGTGAGTGAGCATGGAGCTTGACTGGCAGAAGTGCATGCAAGCAGGGCAGTGTAGAACACATTCAGGGGCATGTAGAACACACACTCAGGGGTGTGTAGAACACACACTCAGGGGCGTGTAGAACACACATTCAGGGGCATGTAGAACACACACTCAGGGGTGTGTAGAACACACATTCAGGGGCATGTAGAACACACACTTAGAGGCGTGTAGAACACACACTTAGGGGCATGTAGAACACACACTCAGGGGCGTGTTGAACACACACTTAAGGGCAATGTAGAACACACACTCAGGGGCGTGTAGAACACACATTCAGGGGCATGTAGAACACACATTCAGGGGCATGTAGAACACACACTCAGGGGCGTGTAGAACACACACTCAGGGGCGTGTAGAACACACACTCAGGGGCATGTTGAACACACACTCAGGGGCGTGTAGAACACACACTCAGGGGCGTGTTGAACACACACTTAAGGGCAATGTAGAACACACACTCAGGGGCGTGTAGAACACACACTCAGGGGCGTGTAGAACACACACTCAGGGGCGTGTTGAACACACACTTAAGGGCAATGTAGAACACACACTCAGGGGCGTGTAGAACACACATTCAGGGGCGTGTAGAACACACACTCAGGGGCGTGTAGAACACACACTCAGGGGCGTGTAGAACACACACTCAGGGGCATGTAGAACACACACTTAAGGGCGTGTAGAACACACACTTAGGGGCATGTAGAACACACACTCAGGGGCGTGTTGAACACACACTTAAGGGCATGTAGAACACACACTCAGGGGCGTGTTGAACACACACTTAAGGGCATGTAGAACACACACTCAGGGGCGTGTTGAACACACACTTAAGGGCAATGTAGAACGGAACCATGCACCAGCTCTCTGCTGATTACTGGGAGCGGATACCTGGATAACTGTAGCAAGAGTGCACCTGCCTAAAACCTCTCCCCTGTCGCCACCTCCCCCATCCCATCTCACTCATCCAAGAACCTGCCCTGCTTTTACAGGGCACCTCTCATCAAATGGTCCTTTTCATGAAGGGATTATACTTTTTGAGTTTTCATTTTCTCAGGATTTGGACAGAATATTAAAGAAACAATGATGATCATAACATGATGTTTTGGAGGGCTCTGTCCTGGATCCTGACCCAGAGAGAAGAGCACAGGTTCAGCACTGTCACCAGCCCTTTCAGCTTCTGTTCTCATAATGTTGATAGGGCATTGCAGGAACGCTGCAGAGTCATTCTGCGTTACCCACTTCCTCCAGTAGGGGAAGGTAGTGTGAACCTGGGGTCTGGGCAGCTGCGCCAGCCTGGACTCCCAGCCCACTGCCCCTTCACCATCACATCCAGGGGGGACAGGGGCCCTCAGGAGCCTGGCTCCAAGCCCCTCTGCCTGCTCTGTTTGGGGCCAGAAACCATTCATCAACCACCCCCCAACCCCCCCTGTGGAGTGGAAGTCAGCGCATTGTCCGCTCAAGATGAGAACTGTCATCATTCCAGACGCAACTGATGTGACCTTTCCACAGTCAAGCTCACTCTTTCTCTGTCTTTCACCTTTTGTCTCTCTCTCTCTGTATCTCTGCATTTCACCCAATCTCTCTCTCTCTCTGTCTCTCTCTCTCTCTCTCTCTCTCTCTCTTATTTTCTCTCTCTGTCTTTCTCCCAGTCTCAAATTCAATTTCAGTTTAATTAAAGCTTGCCTCCCTGACAGGACAAGCCTATAACCGCGTTGCCAAAGCAGTCTGGGGCTCTAAACGACACTACTGGAAAAAAGGATTCCTTGACTTAGGAGAACATTTTTAGTTTTTCATGGAACCCGCTATGGTAGGTGTGAAGAGTGTGACAGCTCCCAGATTGTACCATTTCTCCTGAGAAAGAACCCTTGCACTAGATAGGGTTCCTCCTGGAACCATTTTCTCTGAGTGCCTGGAGCCGTTTGGAACCCTTCCTTCTGAGAGCGCAGGGCACAAGTCAAGCTGTAGGTGCCTCTGCGGGTATGAGTGTCATATTCTCCCATCCCTGCCAGCTGTCAGATGTGGAGGAGGACAGCAATGATCCCTTTAAAGAATGCTCACCGTTCCTGTGAGTATTGAATGCAGTGAACCTCTGTCTGGAGCTCTTGTTTTACAGGGATCACCGAGCTACAGTTCTTAAGCCAGCCAGGCATTCCTCTTCTGGCCCAGTTTGATGTCATTCCCCCTTCATAATGGCCTTCTACATATATGTCTCAAAGAACAGGCCCTTTACTCTTCCAAAAAATAGCATTCTGCACCCTTTTCAGTTCATCATGGAGCCCTCTGTCATAGGTGTGAAGTGTGGAAGCTCCCAGACACAGAACCATTTAAATAGATATAGTTCTTCTGTTGAATTGCAGTTTACCTTCTGGAAGCTTTGTGTAGAAGTGTAGAAGACTCATGTCCATGCAATGTTTTTTTCCTACTGAAGTCATAAATAACTAGAATGTTAGATAGTCATTGGTGTTCATTTTTTTCTGGAATGTTAAAAATGATGAATAAATCTGGCTTTCATTGTTTTTCATTCTGCATATGGAGAGAGGTGAGGGAGAGAGAGGAAGAGAGAGAGAAAATGGGGAGAGAGAGGGAGAGAGAAAGAGGGAGAGAGATAGATGGGGAGAGAGATGGAGAGAGGGGAGAAAAGGAGATTAAGAGTACACAATATGGGGAGGGAAATCTCTCCATCAGCACTCGGCATTGCAGTGTGTTGATGAGGACAAAATGAAAAAGTGAGAAAACAAGAAAAAGAAGGAGGAAAAGACAAGGAGAAGAGAGGGAGTGTGCAAAAGAGAGAGGGAGTGTGTGAAAGAGGGTATTATTCTTCAGAGAAAAGATAGGGGAGGTGGTCTCTCCATCATATAATGGATGGAGTTTTTTGTCATGAAGGGCTACCATAGATGTAATGGTAATGTGTGGGCGGATGGTGGTTGCATGTGTGCATCTGATTGGGTGTCTTGCTCAGGGACACTTCAACATTGGGCTGCCTGTAGCCTAGCAGATAAGATATATCACTGGGACTCAGGAGGTTGCTGGTTCCAGCCCTGGCGTAGCCACGATAAGATCCACAAAACTGTTGAGCCCCTGAGCAAAGCCCCTAACCCAACATTGCTCCAGGGGGGATTGTCCTCTTGCTTGGTCTTGGTTAAGTCTTTGGATAAAGGTATCAGCTAAATATCTGATTAAATTTTTTGAATCCATTTACACCAAGAAATTAATTGAGATTAAAATCTTTCTAAATAGAGATCTAGCTTTGGGCCACAATACTCCCATGCTGTAAGTGGTTTCCGGGAATGCCAAAGGAGCTCACTGGTGATTTGTGAGACGCTTCACGGATCACTCCCCACCTAAAAGACTGTGCGTGTGCCAATTGCATTATGCAGAACACAAACATGGTCACCCGAGTGTGGGACTGAATTGCGTTTTTTTTTTTTTTATGACATTTTAAGATTTACGATAATTTCTAAACAAGGACAGAGGCGTTTTCCTCGATCGTGTTGCTTAATAAGATTATTTCTTGCCCAATGAACATTTACGTTGCGCTTCACAATCCCAAGACCCCGACAAATCTCTAACAAAAACTGCACGTCATTGACTATTACGACTACGAATACTATTACTATAATGATACATAACATTTGGAACAGTCACACAGCGTGTAGACAGTAAGTGTAGAAAAGAAAATAGATTAGCATGGAGCAGAGGTGCTGTTTTAAAATGGATGATTGAATAATTTAGTAAGAGAAAATAGGCCTGAGCAGAGGAGGGTTCACTGCACATCCTTGGGCAATGACACAAGAAACCGTGTTTAATACAGGACTACATCCCCCCTAAGATCTCTCCCTCTCTCTCTCTCT